>NC_053162.1:35474366-35776866 GCF_016835505.1 Polypterus senegalus | reverse complement strand
GTGGTTTGTCTATTTGAGAGTATGTAGATCGGGGTATATATATACCCGCGCTTCGCAGCGGAGAAGTAGTGTGTTAAAGAAGTTATGAAAAAGAAAAGGGAACATTTTAAAAATAACGTAACATGATTGTCAATATACAGTAATTGTTTTGTGAGTGTTATGAGTGTTGCTGTCATCAAGGATTTGATTATCATTATTTCATTCAATCAGGTTTGTATTTGTAGGATGTGTTGTGTTCAAGTTACATTCCGTGTTTGTCAATTGTTGTAAAGATAACAGGTTTCATTCATTCAGGTTTCTTACTGCATCAATAAACAGCTCGTCTTCCTCTTTATCTGAGAAGTGACACACTGCATGCACGGGTTTTTTTTTTACACTGTCTTCCTTTAGTGGGACATTGACTTTTTCCACCATGTGCTTTGTTTCCGCAGTAGCTGCACTTATGAATATGCTTGTATGTGTCACACGCTTCATATTTTTTTTGCTGCTTTCTCAATTGTGTAATTCGGTTTTTGTTCAGCACTCTTTGGAACTGTTGCTTTTTGTCTGTGCACTGCGTCAGTTCACGTGAGCCGCTTCGGTGCACATGCATCGAAGGTTCCCAGCTGTGCTGGTGCCATCTCGTGCAATGTCCATGGCTGTATTTAATGTTAGCTAAGACCCAGCACTTAAAAGTTTCTCTCGCAGTTTCGCTGAGTTTGTGCCAAACACCACCCTGACTATCTCATGTTCATCTGCATAAGCACAGTCCTTCACCCGTGAATATTTAGCGGCAGTGTTTCTATTGGATTGCCGCTGACGGACGGCCTTATATGGGCAGGCACTAAATTACGTGGCCATCGAGCATTAGTCTATTATAGTACATGGACGAAAAAATAGGTTCCAGTTATGACCATTACACATAGAATTTTGAAATGAAACCTGCCCAACTTTTGTAAGTAAGCTGTAAGGAATGAGCCTGCCAAATTTCATCCTTCTACCTACACGGGAAGTTGGAGAATTAGTCATGAGTGAGTGAGTGAGTGAGTCAGTGAGTGAATGAGGGCTTTGCCTTTTATTAGCATAGATTCTAAAGGAAAATGTCAGGACATCTGTCCATGAACTGAATCTCAAGAGAAGGTGGGTCATGCAGTAAGACAATGACCCTAAGCACACAAGTCGTTCTACCAAAGAATGGTTAAAGAAGAATAAAAGTAATGTTTTGGAATGGCCAAGTCAAAGTCCTGACCTTAATCCAATCGAAATGTTGTGGAAGGACCTGAAGCGAGCAGTTAATGCGAGGAAACCCACCAACATCCCAGAGTTGAAGCTGCTCTGTATGGAGGAATGGGCCGGTGTGCAGGAATGATTAAAAGTTACCAGAAACGTTTAGTTGCAGTTATTGCTGCACAGGGGGGTCACACCAGATACTGAAAGCAAAGGTTCACATACTTTTGCCACTCACAAATATGTAATATTCAATCATTTTCCTTAATAAATAAATGACCAAGTATAATATTTTGTCTCATTTGTTTTACTGGTTTCTCTTTATCTACTTTTAGGACTTAAGTGAAAATCTGATGATGTTTTAGGTGATATTTATGCAGAAATATAGAAAATTCTAAAGGGTTCACAAACGTTCAAGCACCACTGTAGCACACTAGTGTGGCCTCATCTGGAGTACTGTGTGCAGTTTTGGTCTTCAGAGTACAAAAAAAAACATAGCAGCACTAGAGACAGTCCACAGAAAAGCAACCGGGATGATTCCAGGAAAGCAACAGATTAGTTAACGATTAGAAGAGCTGAGCCTTTTCATTTTGGACAAAAGAAGATTAAGAGAAGACATGACTGAAGTGTTTAAAATTATCAAGGGAATTAGTGCAGAGGATTGAGACTGTTATTTTAAAATGAACAGGGAGACACAGTTGGAAACGTATAAAGTGTACATTTCACACAAACATTAGGAGGTTGTTCTTCACATAGAGAACTATAGACACATGGAATAAGTTAACAAATAGTGTGGAAGATAGCAGGACTTTAGGGACTTTCAAAACTTGACATCATGTTATTTTGGAAGAGTAAAGTGGATAGGAATGGTGAGCTTTGTTTGGCAGAATGGCTTGTTCTTTTCTAGATTGTTCTAATGTTAGATCAGAAAATGAATGGATGCATGCATGGTACATACTACCAGAAAGAGGAACAATTAACCTCCTAGGACTGGCTCAAGCTATATTCAACCAGCAGTACAACATGTTCACTTGCTGGCCAAACGGAAATGTGGAGACCCAAACATACTGCTTAAGAGCTACTTTACAATTAGATAAGTGAAGGCTCCCTGAGGAAAGGTTGCTTTCAAATGTGTTTTAGCTTATTGCTTCTTCTTTGTTTACTGACACAATTAAAAACACTTAGAACGCTGTGCCAGAGTCAGGGATTTCTAGTAATGAGGATTAAGAGTCTACTTAAGCAGCAGTACCTTAACTGAAGCACACTTCAACACCCACCGAGGCCACATTTTCATTCCAAGAAATAGTCACACAACTCAGATATCTAGATCTTGTTGTTACTCCAAACATGTGCCTGCTGTCAGGATGTAATCTCAAAAATTTTCAATAGTATGTTCTTTTTTTTGTCACAGCTTTTATTGCACAGGATTCTACTACATGCGTGTTTATTATAGACTGGCTGCCCTAATAAAATATTTATAAGAAAATAAGACAGAAAGTTAAAAACAAAACACACATATTCTCTCTTTACTGAACATCTCATCAAACTTAAAAACCCATACCTGAAGTTATCTGAAACTGAAGACTGACCGAGGTCTCGGGCCAGACAATTAAAAAGAATTGTCAACTAATGGCAAGAAGTGAATTCTGGAAGCAGTAGGAGCAAAAAACTGCAGCCTGAGGGCTGGCTTTAAGAACCAGTGATTTAAACTATTGAGGATCTGGGATTATTGTGGGGACACAAATAAAACACTTATAACCAGAGCAACCATTTACTGCATTTGGAGTACATTCTAGAAATTGGGAGAAAGAAAATTCTCAAATCTGCAGGTGAGGGATTACATTAAACCTGAGACTCTGTGCTTTGAAAATGATCTTGTATTTTATCCATTAGCACATGGTCTTCTCTCAGCCTAGAAAGAGAGCAAAGTTCTAATTTACACACAAAACCACAGACAGCTAGAAGGACTGCCACAGGCACCTTCAGCTGGCATGCATGGATGACACATCAGGCCGCAACTGCAGGGACTTATTTATCTCTCCAGCTATGAAACTTTTATTTGCTGCTGTTAAGTTTGTACAGTCTAAGAAAATTATGGCTGACAATGAACACAATGGTATAGTTAACACTTTGACATAAGGTTGGTGACCAGACTACAAAAAGAAGATAAAAAAAAAGCTGGAAAATGGTCACTGATGCGCTGTGTAAGAAAGGACAGAGCCAACTATACTTCCTTAGAAGGCTGGCGTCTTTCAACATCTGCAATAAGATGCTGCAGATGTTCTATCAGGTGGATGTGGCGAACACCCTCTTCTATGCGGTGGTGTGCTGGGGAGGCAGCATAAAGAAGAGGGACACCTCACGCCTGGACAAACTGGCGAGGAAGGCAGGCTCTATTGTAGGCACGGAGCTGGACAGTTTGACATCCATGGCAGAGCGACGGGCACTGAGCAGGCTCCTGTCAATAATGGAAAATCCACTGAACAGGATCATCTCCAGACAGAGGAGCAGCTTCAGAGACAGACTGCTGTCACCGTCCTGCTCCACTGACAAACTGAGGAGATCGTTCCTCCCACACACTATGCGACACTTTAGTTCCACCCGTGGTAAACGTTAATATTATACAAAATCATTGTCTGTCTGTTATACTTTCATTGTTATCAATCTTTAATTTAATATTGTTTTTATCAGTATGCTGCTGCTGGAGTATATAAGTTTCCCCTTGGGATTAATAAAGTATCTATCTATCTATCTATCTATCTATCTATCTGGTAAGGTCACAAGTGAGGAAAAGTTGGAACTTTGCCTGTATAAAAAACTGCGTACAATTTATTAGTTAAACTGGAACAATTCCATGGTAATGCAGATATCCCAAAGAGGTCTTTCCAAGCAGAATCCCTTTGTTTAGCCATTGCTGAAAGAAAAAAGGAAAAAAAAAACATTTTGTGGAACATCAGGGACAGATGCCAGAGGAGAAAACAAGGAAGAATTCATGTGATCCAAAGAGATCGCTGTCATGAACATACTGCGTACTAACAAAGATGTGGAAGTAACTGTATGTCTTAGACCACCAGATATAAGGTGTACTTACCATACAAAACAGCATTTGGATCTAAATCATTACATTACAGAGCTTAAACTATACATATAAAATAGAATGTCTGTCTGTCTGTCTGTATGCTCCTTATACAGTCTTACACCCTTTGACTGATCTGGACCAAATTTTGCATAGTTGTTCTGTAGGATAATACCGACAAGATAGAATACTTTGGAACCAAATGTTTTGACTCTGGGGGTCCCAGTAGGTGTTTTTTTCCCTGTGTGCTACAGTCTGCATCCCAGTGGCACCTGCTAGCTAAAACAAATGAAACATCTGAACAGACCGAAGCTAGACTAGCAGACAAAATGACCAGAGTTTAAAATTTCATACCAGACCCACTTCTACCCACTGTAATATAAAAAGGAGTATTGTGTTCTTTTGCTGGGTGTGTTGGGTAAGGCTTGATCAAAAGTGGAAGTGCAGTGAGACACAAAGGAGAACCAAAGGGTTCTTCTTTAATTGCTGCTTTGTCGGCCTTTTCTCAAAATGTAAGCATTATGAACTGTCCCACTTGAACTAAGAGGAGGAGACAGACATGAAAGCATTCACAGTTACAACCTAGCAAGGGATTACAACAAACCTAGAATCCAATCGGACCCAAAAAGAACAAATTCTTGACTCATGACACCTGAGACATTGACAGAGAGGCAATGTGTTGGCAAATGGGACAGCTAGCAATAATAATAGGGTCACCATTTAAAACACACATAAGCCTTTGTTTTACAAATTCTTATCAGAAATCCAGATGATCAGTACAGTTTTACCTGATTTAGGTCCTGGTAGTAAAATACCTGACCTTGTCACCTTTAAAAAGCCTTGTTCAAAACTTGGGACAAAGAAAGACACAGGGCAGTCAATGCCTCAAATGACACTAGACATAAATGAAAAGGCCATTGGGATAATCCAGTCCAGTGTTGCCAGACACTATGAAATAAGCCACTTTACTGTTTATATAATAGAGACAAATGGGCAACCAAGATCTGGTTGTCTTTAGATGACTACACAACAGCAGGACCAATGCATCAGACTTGTCCATCTGACATGGAATGAGTTGGGAGGAAAGATTAAAAGAGCCCTTTCAGTTTAAACAAAAGTACATTAAGAGGAGATATGATTCAGTGTTTAAAATTATGAATGGAATTAGTCCAGTGGATGAAGACTGTTATTTTAAAATGAGTTCATCAAGAACACGGGGATACAGTTGAAAACTTGCTTAGGGTAAATTTCACACAAACATTACAAAGTTTTTCTTCACACAGAGAACCACAGATACATGGAATAAGTGAACAAGTAGTGTGGTAAACAGGAGGACTTTAAGGACCTTCAAAACTTGACTTGTTAATTTGGAGGAATTAAATGTATGCGACTAGCAAACATTTTTGGGTAGAATGGTCTCTTCCCATCTAAATCATTGTAATGTTTTAGCTACCAACGACACACAGTTAAGTCTTTGCTGATTAAGCCAGCACTGCCCTTTATTTATGTCAGGATTAGTCTATTTGATTCATTTTCATCGTTTGTTCATTTATGGCAAGTCCGTCTCTGAGACAGACATGGATTTTTATATTATTCTCCTCTCGTTTGAATTCCAGAGTTAACACATTGCTTTACACATGATTTACTGAAAGTTTAAAGTTCACATCTAGGGGCACTTTTTAAAAACTGTTGTGCAACATGTTGTTTAAATTATTCAATCACTCATCTCTCAGCCTTATTGTGAAACCATCCGGTGTCTATGCAACCATGACAGGCTCTGTATTGCCCAGCTGTAAATTAATCCAATTATTCAAATACCAGTAAAAGCTGTCAAGTGATGGCTCTTCGGGTTGGGCAGATGCATTAAAAAATTAAAACTGTTTTAGCCTATTTAATCTATTTGCGTTTTTAATGTAAAAGCTGTGGTCCTGACAAAAAGTTCTGGGATTTCAGTGGTGAATGCTACACCACCTCTTTCCTGTGATATATGCATAATTCACTATGGAAATTTACACTTGTTTTAAATGTTACTAAAATATACATGTAGCATATGCTAATTCTGCAGGGTTGTCTGGAATGCTGTGTGCCGAGTTATTGGTAAACTGTGCAGAGTGTGAGCAGTTTACAGAGATCAGAGGGAAAGGTGCCATGGATTATAAATGAAAAGAAAATGTCTTTGTCCCAAGTTCAAAGTCCCCAGCCTTGGCCAAACTGACAGCACAGAGTCCCAACAACATCTAACATGCCCTTCCTGTGGTGTCGACAGCCTGTTCTCCAAGTCTTAATTACATCCCAGCTGACTTTCTCCACTACGCCAAATGCAGCCAACAAATGATGCACTTTCACTCACAATATGCTCTGCTAAACACGCTCGCCACGATCTGAGACGAAAATTTTGTGAGGGAGAAAAAAAAAATTGTAAAAAGAAGACAAAAACAAAAGTATAGTCCGGAGTGGATCTATGGAGACCACCAATTGATATCTTGTAATGAACACACCAATCCCTGTACACATCTGCGTGTGTGTGTGTGTGTATATATACGCGAGTGTGTGTCCGTGTGCATGTGTAAATGCTTGCAAAATGAGCGGCTTGGAGTCTCAAGGATGGGCTGCTCTTAACAAACGCTTGGTAGATTAGAAACTGCTACCAAGGGCTAGCCGAGCCCCACATGGCTAAGGCCTTTATAATTAAAGAATAACAGCATGCAACATTCTGGGACTGCAAATGGTATCATATGTTTTTCTTAACCAACTGGCAGTAAAGCCTACAGATTAACCAGTATGGACCGTGAGAAGAGAGCTGTGCAGCTGACAACAAACAGAACTCAAAAGTAAAAGCAATTAAAGGCATTGGGGGAAACATGGCAGGAATACAGGGAGGTGAGATAGAAAGAATTTAGACCCGTTGCTAGACTAAGAGGCGTTAGTAAGATTAGTGGGAGGTGTATATTACCACACATAATGGAGTACCATACAAGTTATTTTAAAAACCCATGTATTGTGCAGCATGTATAACCAATAATTAGGACACCCTGTGATTTATGCTGGAAATGGTTATGAAGACATATAGAGTATGAGATTACTTTACCATATTTACATTTTAACACAGGTTTGGCTAGCTTTTATAGGTATACTAGCAGAAGCACCTGGCACTGCCTGGCTATATTTGTATAATGGGATAAGCTAAGAAAGCCAATATTTCTGGGTTTTTAAAATGTTGACCTTTTGTCAATGTTGGCAGAACGGCAAGCATCCCTGTTCGTCATCTTCACTACTACTCTATCAATTTGTTTGATCTTTTATGTATGACTGAATTCCATAATAGCCCTAACACCTTGATGGATTAACCATGAATGCTCCTTCTTTTCCTTCGTAGTTTACAGCCCTTTCACAAGCAGATGTTTAATAAACCGGATGGCCTGTTGAGTAAATAAACCATTGATATAGCATGTAAGCTCGTCAAAACTATCATTTTTAATGTCGTTTCCAAGACTGAACTTGGGTTCACAACTTTTCAGACTCCAGAAATGTTACATGATAATTAAGTTGGATTAACTGTAGTATATGTACAATATTTCATGAACATGCACTCAGCTGTTTTGGAGTACTTTGCATTTCTTGTGGTGTTAGTGTTACCCTCCCATTACAACTCCCAATAAAATTGTTGAAACTCCATGAAGCCTATGTTGTAAATTGTATAAATAATTTTGGGAAGGTAGACATAGCTATTTTTGAGTAATTTTCTTTTTCTCCCCCATGACAACCCCTCTGTAATTTCCATTAAATCACTTATGTGGAATATCCTTCATTGAATCCATTGTTACAAATGTTTTTACCTGTTGGTTTGGTAACCACAGCAATAATAATATAAACCATCTTAACAACATTATAAAAATTGGTGGTAAAATAGTTGGTTCACAACAGACCAGTACCAATTCTATTTTCTCTAAATTCCAGTAGTTACCATCAGCGGGTTTCCAAACGTAAAGAGCAACAGGTTTAAGAACTCTCTTATTCCTGGAGCTATAAAAATTTTTAATTTTGTTACTAGTAGTAATGCTACAAAGGGTTAAATTCATTATTATTGTAATGATTCATGAGTAATGGCAACACAGACAGATGCAGTGGCTCTACTCTCTCCCTTTCTTGTGCTTGTTATTTGTGCTTTTGTTGATATGTATGTTTGTCACTGTTAAATTCTGCATGGCGAATCTCAGGTATAGTCGCCTAGATCTTATAAAAACTGGATTTCAGCACAACCAATTTTCACTCACTCGACATCCTGGAAGAAATAGCAAGGACACCAGGTTCTCCATGGATTGTTGTCAGCTTAGGTAATTGATGAAGGCGGAGAAGATACAGGAAGAAACACCATGGATGTTGTTCCAGCCTATTCATAAAGCTAAGGAAATAGCCGCATACACCACCACTTCCAGGATATTTCTTGCCAATGCCAGATCCATCACAAACAAAATGGACGAATTACATCTACAGATCTGCAAGAACAAATTTGTGACTGTTGCATTTTACTATTCAAAGAGACGTGACTAAACTCGATTATACCAGACCTAGCCATTGAGCTAGCAGGATGTATGGCATTCTGCTGGGATGGAAGCAAAAACTCTGGGAAAAGTAAAGGTGGGGGACTTTGCATTAACATACATAGTAGTTGGTGTACCAACACAAAGATCATCGGCAATCACTGCTCTCCTGATTTGGAGTATCTGACAATCAAATGCAGGCCCTTGTTCTTACCTTGGGTGTTTACTGTTGTCATAATATATGTTTACATTTCATCGCATGCTAACTCTGACAGAGCTCTAGGTTACTTGCTCGATACCATTTATTTGCAGCAAAACATTTATCCTGAAGCCGTTCATTTTATGGCTGTTGATTTCAACCTTATGGACTTAAAAATAATTCTCCCTAGATTTCATCAACACATCACTTGTGCAACCAGGGGAAAAACACAGGACAAGGTTTACTCAGATATCAAGAATTGTAATTGGACACAATGGTTGCCTAATTTAGGCAGGTCAGATCATTTATCTATACTTTTGGCTCCAGCATACGCTCCCCTCAAACAGAAAGCCCAAATCACCACAAATACTGTTAAAAAATAGCCTGAAGGACCATCATTGCATCTTCAAGATTGCTTTGAAAGGACTAACTGGGACATTTTCGAGGATCAGTACTTGGAAGTGTACATATCAACTGTACTCTGCTACATTAAAACTATGTTGACAATGTCACTGTCAGTAAACATATTCATGTGTACCCCAACCAGAAACCCTGGATGATGAAAGAGGTCAGATATCTCTTCAAGCACCGCAATGCAGCCTTCAGGTCTGGCAACGAAGCCCTTTACAACCCAGCCACAGCCAACCTAAAGAGAGTTAGCACAGAGGTTAAAACAGCCTACAAAATGAAGACTGAGGACCACTTTGTCAAAAGTGACACACAGGGACTTTGGCAAGGCATCCAGCACATCACCATCCACAAAATCAGTAACCATATGGCTGTTGATGCAGACATTTCTTTGGCAATGGAACTGAATTATTTCTTTGCTTGTTTTGAGATGGAAACAGGAGAGACAGTCAAGTTTAAGTCCCATCAAATAGACCTCAGCAGTCTCATCTCACCCACACCAACCCTCTACAACCAGATCTTCAGAGTGCTAGAGCATGATGGGAGACAAGTGCTCAGAACCGTCAATTTAAGAAAGGCTGCCAGTCCTGATGGAGTGACAGGATGGGTACTGAAAGAATGTGCAGATCAACTCTCTGGGGTCTTCACAAAGACCTTCAATCTCTACCTGTCTAAGTCCATCATTCCATTTTGCCTGAAGCTTACCATGATCATTCTGATGCTAAAATAATCCTGTTATCAGCAGTCTCAATGACTACTGTCCAGTGGCACTCCAGATATTATGAAATGCTTTGAACAACTGGTCCTACAGACACATCAAAGTCACTCCAGCAGTCACCACGGATGCACATCAGTATGGTTATAGAGCAAACAGGTCCACAAAAGATACCATCTCCACAGCCTTGCATTGCAGTATTCTTATCTTGAGCAGCAGGTAGATATGTAGACTTCACAGTTATTCTGGATAGATTGATCTCAAAACTCCCTCGCTTAGGACTTTCACAATCTGTCTGCCACTGAATCAAACATTTTTTGACTAACCACCCTCAGATTATTAGATTAGGCCCTTACTTCTCCTCCACTCTCATACTTAACACCGGCATCCCACAAGGCTGTGTGTTGAGCCCTCTTCTGTATGCGTTCTATGCCTATGACTGTGTACCCTCTCATTCCACCAACACCATCATTAAGTTCACGGATGACATAATTGTAATTGGACTCATTTCAGGAAGAGAACTGACGGCCTATAGGGATGAGGTTCAAAGACTGAATATATAATGCACTGAGAACAACCTTGCTCTAAACTCTACCAGAAGCACAACAGAAACCACAATCCAATATACATCAATGGAGATTGTGTGGAAGTTTCTGGGTATACATGTTGCAGAAGATTCTCCTTGTCTATAAACACCACAGTGGCAGTCAAGAAAGCAAAGCAGAAATTCTGCTTCCTGGGGATCCTCAGAAAAAAAACATGAAGGACAAGCTGCTGATGTCCTTTAACTGCTGCTCCATTGACAGTGTGCTGTCATACTGCAATTGTACATGGTATACCAGCAGCCCATTGGCAGACAGGAGAGCCCTTCAGGGGAGTATAAACTCTGCCCAGAAAATAATTGGCTGTACATTGTGCTTTTTGGAGAAACTATTCAGCTCTCACTGCCTCAACACAGTAACCAACATTATAAAAGATGCTTCTCACCCTGAACATCACATGTTTTGATTGCTGCCTTCTGGTTGGCGGTTCAGGTCCATCCAATCGCAGACAAGCAGATTTAAGAACAGTTTCTACCCCAGAGCCATACGAGAACTAAATACTACTAAAAACATATAATGATTGACAATGACCAATGTAAAAAAGACTCTTGCACTACAAGTACATGTTTAGAATTCTTTGCAAGTTATATTAATTACCTACTTCTGTTATTGCACTCAGTTCATATGTGCATCATACCTAAGTGCAATACTTAGTTATTCTATTGCAATACTAGTTATTCTATTGTATTGTATTATATTGTATTGTAAATTAATTGATGTCCATTATTTGTAAATGCACCTTTAGGATTGCTGCAATTTCATTGTACTAAGTGCAATGACAATAAAATGAATCTGAATTAAAATTATTTTGTGCAATGTTGAAAGTAATTATTCTTTGTGCTAATCTTGAGTGTGTGTTTATGCAATAACATTGGTTGTCAAATATTGTGTCTTTGTTTATCTATTGAATCTCTGTAACTTTGTCTTTTGTTTTTGTACTTCCTCCTGCAAACAACTAAGTTGCCTCGAAAGCTTGCATATTGTAATCCTTTCAGTTAGCCGATAAAATGTGTCATTTTGCTTGGCTTTCCTTTGGGATAATAAAGTTTACCTAACCTAACCTAAACTGCAAAAATGCAAAGACAAACTAGAAAAGAAGACTAGACAGGTCAAACACAAAATCAAGTTACAGAAATAAACAGGGCATTTAAAGAATATTACTATTTTTTGTAAACAACAACTGAGTAAGATGATAAAAGAGAACTTCCACTCTCACTGGCTCTTTGCCTGTTACAATGGTTTATCACCTGAATGTTGTCTTGATGAAATTCATAAAGTCATCTAGCCTGAATAGCTAAGAACTGAGCCAAAGACAAGAAATTCATCCATGATCCTGTTGCTTGATAAGATGTATTGTGTTTTGGTGTCTTAACAGTTGGTGTGTTTTTGGGCTAGCATTAGGCTAAAAGATAATAGGGAGCATGTCTTCATTACAAATACTGTGTAACTATCAGATCTACTCCCATAATTGAAATTGCATATTTACAACTCTTTATATGTAGCTTATTTTTATCTCATCTTTATGAATTAATTCTACATTTACGTTTTTAATATAATAAAAAAAATTGGCATGGAAAGTTATGGTTCTACAGGTTCTTTTTTTCTTTGCGTTGTTAAGCAGCCTGTATAATCATTCTTGAAATATCTTAATCACTCGGAACATTCATGGCATTAAACATTTTAATCGTCAAGACTGGCTTGTCATAATGTTGAAAATGAACAGCTGGAACTGTGCTGTGCAAAAGACTTAAATTAACAGCTCTGATTGGGTTAAAAAAAATACACCAAGCCTAGCCTGTCCAAATTGTCATCTCAGCCAAACCCATCTCAAAGTGGAGGACCAAAATAAACTCAAAGGTGAATTTACATTTTCAGAAGAAAACAAAAGTTTAATGAAGATGACCTTCTGTTAGTTAGTATATGTTTGTTTGCACGTAGTAGGAATATATTTATCCCCAAAGTGCCTCTTTATTTGAATTTGAACACAGGAATTGTATCCTTTACATATAATGAAAATCAAGCTCCAAGATAATCACTCATACAGATGTTAAAACAATGAATGACATTTCTATTGGTTTGAAAGGAACCAGAAGCAATCCCATAGTAGAAAACAGTTTAACCTAAGGTATATTTACAAGCACAAGTCACTCAAGGTGAATAACTTGGAGGTACCCATTAACCTAAAATGCTCATCTTTAGGAAGTGGGGTAAAACTGAAATAGCTAGAAAAAAACTCAGTTGTGCCAGGACACAAACCTGGGGTCCTCTAGCTGTGCCACTGCATCACTCCACGTACACTGGGAGAGAATTAAAGACATTCAGGACACAGAACAAGTGTAGTGCATCAGTTAGGCTTTTACACCGGACACACTGTCAGCTTTGACCATTAGCTACTCGAAAAAGCCTATTTTGACAATTCTGTTTTTTGGTTAAATAATCAGAGAGTACCTGTGTATAAGATCATGCTTATTTAATTGGATACTGTAACATATTTAGCAAATTTCCTTCATTCATTTTTCATTTCAGCTTACACCAATTAGTGTTGCGGTGGGCCTACAAACTATCAACAATTGTAAAATATGAACAAGTCAGGGACAGTCTACTGCAAGGTACATCATCTTGTACCATGGCAATTAAATGTTGCCAATTACTTATTTACATTTTAGCGATGTGGGAGGAAAACCCACACCAACAGTGATGGGACAGGCATTCAAAGTTTGAACCCCGTGTGTTGTATATAAGTCCTGGTTACTTCCATGGCTTTTCCTTTTCTGTCTTCTTAATTTGTAAATTTTTATCTCTGTATTGTAATTATATATTTTTTGTTACAGGAGACGGGGCCACTCTGATGTTACCACTGAAGGACCACCCTCAACCTATATATTGGAAGGCTGGAGAGTGTATCCTTCAGTGTATCCTTAACATTTGGACAGTGTACTGTTATCAGGAGTATTCTTTTCTCCTGATTCTGAGTATTTTGTTTCATTTTATGGTTTTTGAATGTTGGATTTTGTACCCAATTGACTCTTAAGGCATACCTTTTGCCTTTCTTGTCATTTTTCACTTTTGTTGACCAATATAAAATACATTTTTAATTAATAAAGATTCCATGTTGGATTGGTCTCTCTAACCAGAGTTTTAAGATTATCATTCATTAGAGAGGCATTTTATGATACATATTTTAATCAAAATCTCCTTTTTGGGCCAATGTAGGCCAAAGAAAACCTGTGAAGTTTGGGGTCAGGCTAATTTCTGTTCAGACTAGGGAAGGCCTCAAATCATAACACAGTATCCACTGTATCCACAACTGAAAACATGTGTCATGACAAAAATGCTCAAGTTGGGCTTTAAATACTGAAAAAAGGTTCTTTGATAGTGGTAAGATAAAAGAAAATGTAACGGCCCAAAAACACAACTTCTAATGCTATTAAATGCTTCCATTTACTAACATATGAGCATAAAGTATGCTTTAGCTACAGGCAAAATTAAAATGAAGAAAAGCAAGCTTGCAAAGTGGGTAAATGAATGGATTTCGAAAGTATACCTGATGAAACTTTAAATCATAAGACAAACAATTTGTGTACAAGCTATTCCAATTTTGAAATTTATTGTCAGGGCTTGTTGATCCAAGGTCAAATGTTGGGGCTTTGTTACCTTTGATCTAGGACATACCCAGTTCAAATGAATTATACACTGTTACACATTAGGAGCCTTTAGTGTTTGCAATGGATTAGACTTTTCCCAGTATCATATGGTAGAATTAGGCTTTACACAGCACACTACATCTGATACATGCTTAAAGCATATGGTGTATGCTCACTTCATCTAGAGAACAGGAAAGGAGCATGACCTAAGTGACTTTGAACACAAGATGATAGTTGTCAGTACGTACAGTAAGCACCAGAGGAAGCATCTCGGACAATGCCAGCAGGACGGAGTGTGCACACACAACAGTGTTTTGGGTTGATCAAGCTTGGCCCAAATACCAAACATCATCATCCACCTGATGGCAGTTTTATGGCCAGAAACAGCTGCTTAATGTGACAAGCCAATGGAGGCGAGAAGAATCCTGCAGGGTGACAGATGGGCCACAATGCCTTAAATAACAGCACAGTAAAAAAGGAATGCTGCACAAGATGGAATTTTGGAAGACACAACTTGCCAGGTCATATTCTGGATTGACTATAGCTGAAGAAAAACTTTGACTGCAGTGGCCAACATAAATGTTTGCATAATTAATGAGAAGAAAAACTACCTGTCTCAACAAATGTGGTTTTATTTGGACCACATCAATGGGAGGATGTGTTGTGTTGAAAGCTGAAACATAGTAATAGGCCTGTTGTGTCAGATTCCAATGATGCAGGGCTGCTGACTGTGGTTTGATGGTTTGGGGGTTTTACACTGACATATTATTCAAAATCCTGACATATTGGTAAAGCAAGGTGTGAATTCCAAAACATACCTGAATATTGTTGCTCACCAGATCCATCTCTTCATAATAAGTACTTATTGATGCAATACTTGATATTTCTAGAGAGAACTGCCATATTTCAGGATAAGAATCATTACTAAAGTGGTCCAAGAACATGATGGTGACTTTCCTATACACCAGTAGTCTAGTCCATTACCAAATCTCAGGACAGATTTTCCCAAGACAGCAATGTCATTCCTTATAAGAGATGATGTGAAATTTAGGCTATGTGCCCACTTCTGAACTTCTATACATTATTTCCATATTCACATGGTGTAAGGAATCCAGCGCTCACCAGTGAAATCAATCATATTCTATGATACTCATTCATATCTTTGCAGAGTAGCTTAGTGTCTTTAAAAAAAGTGATATGCCACATATGTTTGCAAGAAGAAAAGGTCTAAGGAAAAAGGAAATCCAAGCCGACATGCGAAACAAGCAATGAGACATACATGGAAGGATTTTTCAGTAAGAAAATGCACAACACAAGAAGCCCACTTCTTGTCATTCCCTAGCAACTGCTGGTATACACTGCCTTACATATGGCGCTATCCAAGTGCACTGTAAAAGATTAGTTTACTGACTCAGAGAGAGACCTGGAGATAAATATATAGCAATAAAACTAGCCAAGGTCAAAACTGAGAGTCAAACCAGCTCATCAACAAAGCCCAAATGACAGGTACAAAACATTTGAGAAAATAAAGGTCTTGAAAGTTGCAAACAAAAAAAATAGCTTGTAATGTGCAAACTTGGCAACACAATGGCCGTTGAGATGACCAAACTGAATGTCCTTGATGTCATGACTGTAGAAGCCAAGCCCCTAGCAACCAGGAACTGTATCATAACAACAGAATCCACATAATGGCCACACCCAAAAGAAAAGCAGTCTTGTGTTGTGGCAAAACGCTAATAAGTGAAGGAATCCTGAAAGTGTATTAAACCTAAAATCTTACTTCAGAATTAGAATTCCTCAAGTTTCAAAACCTCAGAAGAGACGTATAACTAGCCAGAATTCTTTGAGGAAAAGGCAAAAAAAATTGAAATGAAAAATACCAATTATAACAATTAGTATAGCTACTTTTCATTTAATTATAAAGTCTGCGGACATAAAACACTTCACTTTCCTGTCCTTTATAAACTGGTGCTAAATTCTCCTCATCAAACATATTCTTTCAAAGTATTATATAATGCACAAGTTCTAACCACCCAAAGTAAACCTGGAACAATTTGTCTGTTAATAAAGACAAAGTTGACATCAAAATGTCCCCAAAATAAAATAAAATAAAATATTGTGTACTATCTAACAATCACACCCCTATCTACAATACAGATCAGGAATCATCCTTAAATGTATGATAGTTTACATCTGTGTGAACACAGTGTGATTATGGCTTGATATTGGGTAACCATACACACTCCTAGGCACTATGGAGGAAAGTTCAGTGCTACAACTTCATATCAATGGACGAATGAGCGTGGCAGTGTGCTTACACAACCCAAAACTGGGAAATTAATTGATGTGAGCATACATAGTGAAATAATGTACCAGTACCAGTCAAAGGTCCAGGCACACCCAGAAAGATTGATGTTTTGGATAGAAACTGATACCTTTTTTATCAAGATATCATCAAATTGATTTGATTTATAAATACAGCTAAGACATTACTATAGATGTTGCTAATGGCTATTAATGCATGAAATGACTGATCTTTAATTTATTATTCACATTTGGCTACAAGCACCATTTAGTCGCCATTCCTTCAGTGTCATAATGGTCATCTCTCTTAGTTTATCCTTAATTAGTCACTATAAATGCAAACTGGTTATAAAAAAAAAACCTTTGTGGATTGGTACTGCATGTACCCAGTACCATCTTTGTCAGGTGTTAAAGATTGAATTTGGCATGATTGTCATTATAACTGGCAAAGCAGTCATACTGAAGTACCAGAACACTATTACAAATTTTAGTTGGCTCTACAAAATATCTGCACATGACACATGTATGATGAAAAACTCCATCTAAACACAATTTGACAGGCAGATTAATGCTGAGTAGTGTATGTAAATGCACAAACCCATGCATATTAACATGTCTGCCCATGCGCACAAAAACACATATTAACATACATTTCTGCATACACAAGGCCATCTGAGTGGGCCAGCATTAAAAAGAGTCATGTGCCATTGAAGACAGGATGTAATGTAAAGGGGGCACTACTAGCTATTAGCTAAAATACCACCAAGAGACAAAAGAAATGGCTAAAAATTAACTCTCCCAAAGAAGAACAAAACCATTTTCTTAAGGCTTTTACTTATGTGAAATCTAAATAATAAACATATTTAAGTGTTTGCTGCTGAATAATGTGGGATCCTCAATTCTTCATTTGGCAGCTTCAGAGCTTTAGTTAGGTGCATGGGTCATGGTTATGGGAGTTAGATGAATCCATTCTGCCCTCCCAAGCAGCAGTGCTCAGGGGTGACTGTTAGACATCCTATGTAAAGTGTCTGCAGCATTGAGCAAATTTAATACTTTTTTGTTTGTCACAGGAGATCTGCCATTGCCGGATTTAATAGCTAGGAATGCCTGTTAGTAAAAATGACTTAATGAAAAGCAAGTCAAGTGAGGGCAGACAGCGACAGTTTAATTAGGCAGATCAGGATAAACTTACCTGTGGACTGTAGGCATTGGCCTAGAGAAGAGAGAAAAAAAGCCCAAGCAATACCATGATGAAGTCTAGGAGAGGAGGATGTGAGCCGGCTCTCTAATTTAGCCTGGCGTCAGGCTGGCTACAGGTGAACAGGAAAGGTTTAACCACTGCAGGAGTGAAGAAAGAGGAGGTTAAGAGCGCAATCACTTATCTTGTATTGATTTCTGGATGCAATGCCCCAGAATTGTGGTAGTGATAGGATGACAGCATTTGGACCCACAAGAAAGAAGAAACTATCTAGTTGCCTGGCTACTGTTACCCTATCACATTACCCGGCATAGTACAGGCCCCAGGCCACAGCCTCTGTAGTAGGGCTACTTCATTACAGGTATTTTAAATGGTAAAACAAAGCAAAACAAAAATGTTTTTTATTATTTCCTTAAGTTTTCTTTTATGCTTTATGGTTGGGAGACTAAGGAATGCTACAAAAGGAGAACATTAGTAAATTACATACATACATACATATAAACCAATTAATAAATAAATCCATAAAAAAATGGGGACCGCCGGCTCTCCTCAGCCAGAGAGAAAATTAATGAGAGCGGCTATATGCCAAGATGAAGGCAACAAGTCAAGGCTCTGGACTTGATCTTAATTTGGACAGTCTAAATGTACAGGATGGATGAGCTTGTTGAGCTGAATGGCCTGCTCTCGTCACAACGTTTCTAAGATTCTAACTCACGGGTTCTCAGATTCAGTCCTGGGGTACCACTGTGAGTGTAAATTTAAATTTCCATCAGTTTCACAAACAAATGCCTTACTTCTAAATGATCTAATTGTTTAATTAGTCATTGTCTTCTCTTATTTTGCATTAAGAAATGTGTGCTACTATATTTACAAATAGACAAAATTCTTTAAATTTGAATGTTCTTTTACCATATGATTTTAAATTGACCATGTCCTGTGGTGTTTACTCCACGAATTGGGCCCACATAATGTCAATTAGTGATGAGCAATACAGACACGGGTGCAAATGACTCTGAATACTAAAGGGAAGCAGCTACTTCAGTGAAAAATTCACTTGTGAGCTAACTAATAAGAAAAAACTTAAATGGCTATAACATAAAAAGACCAACATCCTAAAAAGCAAGAAAAAAAAAAACAATAATTAATGTCACATGCAAAATGCCTGCCACATTCCCCCCAAAACTTGGCAAATATATCTTAGAATTTCTAGATTGACATAAAAAAGACAGAAACTGGGAAATAAAAACGTGTTTAACAAAGGTAGGAGTCCAGTTAAAAGCAGAAGGTGGCTGGGATGAACACCTGCAGTTAAAGTGGTCCACATGAGGGAACTTGAGGACCACTTAGTTAAGCCTTTCATTACTACTATCACACAAATTAAACCTTGAAGTAGCAGCTCTGCTTTAACATTCAGTGTCATTTGCATTCTGTGCCTGCATTACTCATCACCAATTGTCAGTATTTGGATACAATTTAAGGAGAAAACTCCACAGAAATAAGGTCACTTGAAACAGAAATAGTTAAAGAAAGTTTTGTGTAAAAAACAATGACAAAAGATTTCTGAACTTCTTCCAAATGCAAATATTATACTAGAGCACTAAATGTAAAATAAGAAGAGAAAAAGCCCAGTTAAAGAAATTAGATTCATGAGACATAAGAGCTGTGAGATATTCACTTTGAAAATGTATTCTTCATAAAATACATTTTTTAAGCAAATGTATACATGGGAATATAGGTTTCATTATGTTTGGAACATTTCTGTTTAGTTACTTTTGAAGTATAATGTCTCCTAATCATAGTATTTATATATTATACTGTGCTGATATGTTATTTTGCTTTGGAATATGGATGCTGTCATGTTATTATAGTGTAAATCTTTCTCTCGAACTTCTGTTTTCATGAACTTTCAGTTTTCCCTCTGACTTTGATTTCTGATTAGCAATGGCTTTGGTGCAGTAGGTTTCGTCTTCTTGGTTTTTGGCTTGTTTCTGCCATTGACTATCTTCATCTCCTGGTCTTCCTTCTACCTTCGGGCAAAATAAGATTGACCCACTGATTTGTGAAATAGGCTATTCTGTCCCTCTTAAATTATGGACAGAAATGACCAGTTATTATAAAAAACAAGTGATTTGATGCCTATTAAAGTTCTGCATTTCTCTAGGCCTCAGCAGCTAAGAGAGAAGAGGCTCACAGATGGGCGACACCATGTCACAGCTCTCCTAGCCTCTCACTCTTCCGGTACAGTAGCAGCTTAATGCAAACAGGCAAATGCACGGCAGATTACATCTCCAGCCAGCATGTTCCAGCGCAGAATTAATGATGTTCAGATCTGCAGCCTAGCAGGTGAAAACGTGCTGCAACAATTATTCTAATACTGGAACAGCGCGGCACCAAATGCTGCTGTCAGTGATGGGTTTAATTACGCTGGCACCCTCGCCACTTATAATCACCTGTCATTAGTAACAACGGCTGCATCTGTTTACACGTCTGTCAGAGATGCCAGGACACACAACTCTAAAGAGAAGACAGCCTTCCCAAACATAGAGACCCAGACAGAAAAGGTCATATTTGGATTCATCTGTCCTTAAATTAAAATCTGCTGGAAATTGAGGAGAACAAGAGACAATCACTACTGAAGATTAAGATTATGTGCAGTTTACAAGAAAGAAAAAATGTTAGATGGATTGTACAGTCATAGTTAGCTTAAGTTAGCTTAAAACAAAGCATTATTTACTGTATGTGTACTACATAATAAGTAAATGGGCACAAACTAATAGACCTACATCCAAGTAGGGAATTTAGAGGGGCGCAAACATGAGCACACATGTGCAAATAAAAATAAAGGCACGGACACAATAAACTGAAAGGAAACAAACTGTACAGTTGGCTTACTCCGATCAGTTTCACATAAATGTAATCATGCAATATGAAATGACATCTGCTTTGCCATTTATCTGTTTTCAGAACAGGCTGTGGTTTTTTCCAAAATGCTTACCAGAACATTTGTGCTTTGAGACAGACACAAAAACTATAAAGACACAAATCCGACTTCACAGAGCACAGGATCAAGAATGACAGTTGGTAATGTCTCAGCAATTACACAGTGCCATACAACAACTGCTGCTTCCAAAGACACAGTGATAACACAGTGAGGTTTCATGACGGGTAAACTTAACCTCTGCAGATTCAACTATTCCTAAGTGAAGGTCACAGAGTCAGAGTTAGAGGATGATAAGAAAACTACTTTGTAAAGGATAAGGCATGCGGTACAATAAGCTGAATCATTAGGAAATTGTATCTCAAGACTGCTCAATTCAACCAGGTTAAGAAATATATTAGGATTATCAAGATAATTTATTTCCATGAGAACATGCCAATGCACTAAATATTTGCCCTCTTTTTTTAAATGCCAACCAATTAATCTCTCTTTAGGTGAGCTGTCTTTAGTTCTGCCATGACATTCATAATTTTTTTTTAATTTAAAAAAACAAAGCTTACCTGAAAGTGTTACATAAACATTTATTTATATCTGCCCCTCACCAAGTTAATAAATTATACATTGCTGTAAATTTACAAATGGGTAATTGATAAATTTCAGTAGTCATAAAACTTTAACACACCCCATAGTCCTGAAAGTGGAGGCCACACTAAACTACATTATGTAATACAGTATGGCTCCTAGCATAAATGTAACGTGAGACCAGCCAGATAATGGCATGCTGTTGGTGTTAATTGGTCACAGAACATGAACACCAACATGTGTTTTAATTTTTTGGTGATAAATTTGTTATAGTGGTTCAAAATCTAAACCTATAAACTTCAGCAGTACACAACTGTCTCAATAGACTAACATCCTTGGGGAGAAACACACAATCAAAAAGCCTGTTTTTTATAATAATAAATAATTATATTTATATAGTGCTTTTCTTGCTACTCTATGTGATTTACACAGAGAGAGGGGAACCACTTCAACCACCACCAATGTGTAGCACTCTCCTGGATGATGCAACAGCAGTCATTATTGTGCCAGTAAGCTCACAACACATTAGCTGTTAGGTGGTAAAGGGATGAGAGAGATAGCCAGTTAGAGACAGGGAATGATTAGGAGCCCAGAATGAATGAGGCATCAATGGCCAGTTTAACCAGGACATCTAGATATATCCTACTCTTTTGAAAAGATGACCAGGGGTCTTTTAATGACCACAAAGAGTCAGGACCTCGGGTTTATGCCTCATTTAACTTACAGTACAGTATATACATTCAGTATATACAGCACAGTGTCCCTTTTTACTTCACTGGGGCTTTGTGATTACAAATAGACCACATAGTAAGTGCCCCCTTCTGGCCTCATCAACACCTCCTCCAGCAGTAACCCAAGCTTTTCCTAGATGGTCTCCCATCCAATTACTGGCCATGCCTGAACGTGCTTAGCTTCAGGTGGATGACCTGTTCTGCAGAGCAGGTGATATGGCTAAAAGATGACAGGACTAATGATAGAGGAGTTAACAAGGCCTAATTATTATTTGGTGAACACCTTCATTAAGGCGATTTACAACATTTGAGATACAATTGGCTACATTTCTTTTGTTTTTCCAATTGGAGCAGAGGCAGGTGAAGTGAACCTACAGCCTTAAGAGTTTGAAGTCCAAAGTTTATACCACTGACTCACACTGCCAATTAGAATCTTTGTCCTACACAGAAGCTCAGCATCATCTGTCACTAACTTTAATATCTTTTGATGTTGCATGAATAGTTAGGAGAATGTAATATTGATGTTGAATGAATAGTAAAGAGAATGGCAGCCACAAAATAAGTAGTCTACAGTATGTCCAGCAAGAAAAGTTGTCCACATAATGTACATACCCACTGCAAAGGAAATAATAACAAGCTGCAAACCACTTGTATGACAAAAGCTGAGCAATCGGCATTATAGCTTCTCTCTTTTTATCTTTTGATGCCACTATGAAGACCCATTAACTCCCAGGATCAAACATTGTAAGGATCCAGAGCGTGGCACCAGATGCATGGCCATCTAGGAAACTGAAATCTGTCATGTGCAGAGATTGGCCTACAGGGATCACAATGGACAGTTTACATATCAGGGTCAAGGGAGGAAGTGTGCTTGACAGTTTTAGAAGGTACTGCTTTAATTGTGCAATATGGCCATAAACCATCTTTAGGAGAACTTTCATTCAGTGGTTTCAATTAAAACAGTAGGAACCAATTTTTCAGTGGGGAATTTAACACCTATTGGCAGATGGCACTCTTTAATTGGACTTGAATTAGTTTGTAGTAACAACATCCAGATTAAAACATGACTCCCACATATATTAAGATGAAAACAGCTGCGCATGTCTATTAGCAATAACTCCCACATTCTAAAGAAAGCAGCCAGAAAGGTTGAATTTGTCATGCCAAATTCAATAAATATAATTGCACTTTTGTATAAAAGGCAAGAGATTTAATGAAATAGTGTACTCTCATTTTCAGCTCAGATACAGGTATGTGTGTCTGTGTCCTCATAATCACACACATCCAAATTCTGAATTAGCACAATATCACTACTGTCTTGCTCTGTTGCTTTTAGTATCAAGTTCAGACTTTGCTCAGCTATTGCAGTGGGAAAGTGGAGGAATCCAAATGAAAGGTCTGGAAATTAGCCTCTGTTCAGGAGTCTAAAGTGTCGAAACTGAGTTCTCAGAGGTTTCTCAAACTTGAAGGTAAATAATGGCGTCTGCTGAAAGCTGTGCTTCCTATGGGTAGTGCCCTGGCATAGTAAGTACTCCTGGTTCTGAGATAAAAGAACCCTCACTGCCTCACCCAGGAAGGTTGGAGTCAGGTGGAAGTAGACAAAGCTCATTTGGAAGAGAAAAAACGAGAAAATTGTGATTGTTCAAACCAGGTTGAGAAGCCTGTTTGTAGGTATTGCTGAAAGAAATCATTTATTTTTTTACCTGGGACTTGTGTTTGTACAATTGTGTCTGAATTTTGGGGTGCTGCAATGCCCCCTACAGGTCACAATATATAACTGCTTAAGTGTTTATACAAAACAGCCATTATCTTGCTGTATAGTTAGTCCCCTTATCAGCACATCTCCTGAATTTGGATCAGGAAGCCACAGATAAACACATTCAAGTCTGTGCCCAACCACATCTACTAACTGGGTTAAAATGGATACCTTTGGGAAATTCAGGGCAAACTTCTACAGGGCAGTGATGTTTCTGGGGTGTCTTTATAAAAGTCTCCTAATCTTTGCCAGAAAGCAAATCAAAACTAAAGTTTGGTATCTTTTCTAGCACATATTCCTAAAGAATTGTTGAATAAGGCGATGAACTATTATTACTTTATGTCAGTTTTTTTTGATAAAAAGGTTTTAGACTACACAGTTACCCCCTTCCCATTTCTTCCATAAAACTCATAAACTACAAATGGCTTTGATTTATGTATTTGCTTGACACTATCCTATAATCTGGACCAGAGGGCATCTTTTCTATTTATAGCAATAAATAAAAAAATGAATGCATATTCTCTCCTCTTAGGAAGCAATACCCACACTTCTACTTCCTTACTCATGTCTAAGTTGCAGGCTATATTGCACTGTCATACATCACTGATGGGACTTCATTCTGCAGCCTAAAGAAAAAGGAAAAGGAAGAGGAGAGATGGGGATGGGGGGCATCTTAGTTGCAAATATGGTTCAAAGGTGCTTTACACCTGAGCCCTGCCAGACCTTCATAAAGCTCTCGCAGTGTTAGAGGCGGATGCTTTGCATCTTTCTGCTTAAACCATCACCAATGAGTAATTAAATGTGTCAGGGATGCTGGGGCTGTAACACCAGGCTTCCTGAATTTCTCACTATGGCCAAACTAACAGAACATTCATTCTGTAACAGAGCACCATTTGTGTTTCATTAATAAATTACAGTTTGAGTGGAAGAACTCAGTATGATGCCAGGTTCACACCACCATCATAACCTCCAGACAAATGGCTTTTGATTTTCATTTTCTGTACTGTATAAAAGTAGACCCCAAAGAAGTGGGGGTGGATGTTGGATAAGATAATAATAAATGGTTACCAGATTAGATTGTGGGGCTTCTAAAGAGTAATAAAAAGAATGCATTGGGTAAGGCTTTCAAAGAGTGCAGATTCATTACACTGTCTGCAGGATTTCTTTTAAGGCATGTGCAGGGAGGCTTGTCAGCCATGTTTTCATATCCTCCTGGCCCCTCAATGTGAAGCTAGTGAGTTAACTCAGCTTAGGTAGACAAATCAAAAAAAAAAAAATACAGTGGGAGATGTGTAAACCAGTCAACTATTCTGCACTCTATTGCCCCACAAGATTAAACAAGGCACTTCTTAATTATAAAAACTATGGAAATGCCCCTATTAAATTTCATGTACAGTTGATTTCAAATTAGTACAGATTCAGAGATCTTACACACATTTACAGCTAGAATATATTAAAACAAAATACCAAAGCATGATCTGTGTGTTTAACAGACAGGGAAACATAATACATTTCAATAGAGCCACATTAACATTATAACTGAGACATGGCAAGTTGATGGCAAAAAAGAGAGAATTAAAACCCTCACTTGACAGTAGTCCATGGCCACAGCTGGATATAACAGACTTCTAGGGAGAATATTGAGACAGCAAGTTGCTTCAAAATCCGCACAATTCAGGAGTATGTCAGAGATTAAGTTCATGTTGATGTAGGAGTCGTAGTGCACTCGTCACTTTCCACATCCAGGCAAAGTTCAGAGGCCATTATAAAGACGAAGAGAATGATAGGTTATTTATCACAAAGAGTAGAGTACAAGTTCAATGAGGTTATGCTCAAGCTTTACTGAAGTCCCACATGAAGTACTTCGTTTAATTTTGGTTGTCGGGCTCTAAAAAAGACATAGCAGCGCTAGAGAAAGTCCAGAGAGGACCAACTAGGCAGATTCTGGAACTGAGAGGAATGAACTTTAAGGAAAGATAACAGGAGCTGAACTTTTTCAGTTTAAGGAAACAAAGATAGTGACAAGACTGAAGTGTTTAAATTTTTGAAAGGTTTTAGTACATTGGATCTAAGCTGTTACTTTTAAATGAGTTCAACAAGAACACAGGGACACAACTGTTAAGTGTAAACAAGTTTTTTATCACCCAGTGAACCATAGACACATGGAATAAAGTACCAGGTAATGTGGAAGGTCAGCAGATATTTGGCTCATTCATAGCTCAACCTGATACTATTTTAGAGGAACTAGGGGGCTTTGTCCCCTGCTCGCTTCACTTGCCAACACCCCTACCTGCACTACGTGCCAGCAACTTCACGTCTCTGCCGCTCGCGTATGTGGATTTCACTTTCACCAAACAACAAAACTTTTAATTCTCACAGATAGGCCTCTTCATTAGGAAGAAACACTTTTCCCTGATGGCAACCCAAATTAGACGATCTACTAGTCACCGACTTAAACTTTAAAGCCAAACAATATCTACATCCTTCTGTCATATCACCTATGCCCATATCTTTGATCTCATTTCACTTTTACCTTTTCATCAATATCCCATTGAATTTTGATTCCGTGTTTGGAATTACATCGTGACAAGGCAACATATAACTGCCCGTGAGTGAATATCATTTCTCTCTAATCTACATGAACTGCGTCTGACAATAGCATTCACAGAAATGAGAAATGATTGAATCGTGTGCGGGTTGTAAATGTTTTAGATGTGGCAGGACTTTTCAAAATCTCTTTGCATAAAGTCTTGTCTCATGGGGCTTGGAATTTTCTCTCATGGGATTTCACTTTCATCAAACAACAAATCTTTTAATTCTCGCAGATACGCCTCTTCATTGGATTTGAAACACTAATTTTCCCTGATGGCAACACAAATTAGACGATCTACAAGTCTCCGACTTAATGTTCAAATCCGAACACTATATTCGATCTCTTTTCACTGTTCTGTTATTTCACCGAGTAATAATTTCCGTTTGTTTGTGCTAATGCGATCTTTACTATCATTTTTTTGGGACTTTCAAATTTTTGTACTTCCATTATCTCTACCCTGCTCTGCATGTGTATCACACCAATGTTTTTGAATTCTTTACGACGTTCTACTTTGTCATTTACTCTTTGTTTTTTATTTCCGGCCCCGGGCATGGTTAAATCTCTTGCCACAAAGTTTTGTCTTGTGGGACGTGAAAGTGTCTTTCTGAGAAAGTCAAGTTTTTATTATAATGGAGAGATTAGTTGGATAGGATTGGCACACTTTGTGCGGCTAGATGGCCAGTTCTCTATTAAATTTTTCCTAATGCTAAAATGTGTTATGGCCGCTCTAGGACAGCAAAGATATCACAACACTAAACTACATATATGTATTACATGTTAGTCGTAGGGTTGGCCATGACAAAGAACTACAAAATTACTTTCCAAGCTTTATGTATTTTTTTCTATGGAAAAAATGCATGCAAGTGACTAGCATGAAACTTCCAAAGTAAGTAATAAGAGTAATAAAGCTTTGTTCTAATCGAAAATAAGTTTCCCACATAATACTAGAATACCACATAGTAATCTAAGTAATAAAGTTTATAGTTCCAAGTTACAAATATATATTCACATCACATAAGAGTACCATGAAAAGTTAGGTCATTTGAAAAGGACTATGAAATCAATAATGCACATTTTCTTGAGCAGACAGGATTCTAATTTGTGTGAAGATTTCTGTTTGGGTGAAAGAAAACCAGACTTCTCGAAAGCTTGGCTGAAACATCCAGATATTATTGATTGTCATCAATTTTTAAATCCTGTAGATTTCTTCTGCGTTTTAAGGAGCTTGATATTGCCATTTTAAGTACATGTAATAAATTTCCCACCTTGCATCAGGAAGTTTTGTTTATAAAGCTACTTGGCGACTTCTGTACACTTGAAAATTTTTAAAGCCACAGCATTATGTATTTGAAATAAATGAATAAATACCTCAGCAGTTCTGATATCATCATTGCCTTCACTAGATGTCTTTAATCAACTGTCATTGTGATGCATAAAAGGAGATGGGACTAAAAGTTATCCTACATGAAGATCTCTCACTAACAGTTTGTCTGGGGTTAGAGACTGTGGTCACTAGAGGCCATCTCACAATTACTCAAACCCCAGTCACGGGTTCAAATAAGGCTTTTACTTGATCTGTATACCTTCAATTCACATGTCACAACTCATAAGTCCTCCCTTTTTCTTATAAGCCTCCTCCAGAAAGTGCTGTCCTCCTCCTCCCAGCTGTGACCTCCTAAATGACATAAGGAGGAACATTTTATGCCACAACATTGCATCAGGGAAGCACATCTGGGTTAAGTGGAAATCACCCAAAGTACGGATAGCTATTCTCTGTAGCTCCCCTTGGCACCACCCATAAATGCCAATAGGGCTGCTCAAAGGGATTACAGTTCCCATTATGCACTGCAGGTGTATACATGGGTGTCACAGCTCAGGGACACTGCCACCTACTGTATCAGGGAAGCATACAGTCCTGGAAGGATGTCTCCCTTTGTCCATCCATTTTAGAGTACCGTCCGGAAAAGGCAAAATTATTCATCCTGGCCAGGGCAACATTTCAGTGTCTCCTCCCATTACATACAGGCTAGTTCAAAAATAAACTCTATGAAGAACTCGTAACAAATATGCACAAACACTGGTATTTATTTTTTCAGTTTCAAACCAAGACAGATTTTGCTATTTACTGCAAATCGTCCTATTTAATAATATCACAATAAGACTTAAAACATTAAAGCACAGAGACAGATTAAACTGTCAGTGTAAAAGCACACAGTTACATAGTAACATATAAGACAAAAAAAAAATTCTGAACAAAAAATTTATCCATTCACTATCACACCCATTTAATCCAGTTCAGATTTTTTCGGGTGGTGGGATACCACAACAAGAACCAGTGCTTGGCATACTGGTATAAAACAGCTCCTAATCATACTGGGCTACATGAGAGTCATTAACTGGCCTAACATAATTATGTTTGTGATGTGGGAAAAAAGTAAAGCCCCAAAAAGATGCCCACATTGACACAGGGAGAACATACAGTCTCATAAAAGCAGTGCCTTCACCACAGTGACACCCATAATAAAAATAACATGGCATTCTCAAGCACACTTAATCCATTTCAGGATTTTGGGGGCAAAAGCCTCAGCAGCATCAAGATCAAGGCAGGAAGCACCACTGTACAGGACACTAAGCCATTTCAGTGACCACTGATGCACACATTTCATATTCATATTCGTACATGGTCAATCTGAAATTGCCTCTTAACCTAACATGAATGTCTTTACAGATGTGGAAGGAAAACCCAAGTAGATACTGAAAGAATGTGCAAGCAGGTGGAGGACACTGGATCAGGGAACAGGAGCTGCAACCATGGAACCACTGTGCTGACCTCATGAAAACAATGGGAGATAAAATGATCACATGGTGGTCAAAAAATAAACTCATTGTACAAAATGAACACTTAAATCAGTTATCAATGACACCTCTGCCTTTAGTATCGATGACCCTGAACTGAATTAAGAAGACTTATGTTGGTTTCCACACACAAAAAAACTGATTTGGCTAAACGTGTCAGATAAATTAGCAAATATAAAAGTGATGCACTCTTTTCACCGTAGTCGTTTAGGCTGTGGATGTCAATCCCTGAGCTTGTGCTCCAAACAGAAAAACAAAAGAAACCAAACCAAGTGTACCTCTCAAATGCTGTAAGTCACTTTAGACAATAAAAATGAAGCTCTGTTCTAACTGTCCTTCGACCTGCAGAATAGCAATCTAAAAGGTTTCCATTATATTTGTTCATACAGGCATTAGTCTTTGTACATAAAAAATGTCTGAATTAGTGTAAGCTGTCCTAATTTGGGGTGTTCATAAGAAATGTAATGATTTACTTCATGAGCTAGAAGTACATAATAAACAAGAATAGGTGCATAAAATATTTCAACTATTAAAATGTGCCTCAACTTGAATGTTTACAGTCTAAATATTCCCGATGATAAAAGAAATTTGTCATTTCTCACCCTCTAATAGTGGTCCACACAAGGCTAAAGCAAGGGCTGGTTCCACCATTACAGCAAATTATGTATTCACCTAGGGCGCAGATAATAAGGGGAGGAAAACCCAGCTATGCAGGTTAGCTACCAAATAGTCAGTTTGTGCACTAATAATCATGGCCTAGGGCGCAAAATAACCTGGCACTGGGTAAAGCCCTAGTAAAGGATCAAAACTCAAAAATAACATCATAATCACTGACCCTGAAATACTCTAAAACAATACCCCACACGGTTTTGTTTGAAATTTGTCAATTTTGACCTTCTGGGATTGGCTCTTAGAGGGCTAGGACCACTGGTAAAGAATCAAATATCAAAACTATTATCATATTCTTAATTAGCAACCCTGAAACAGAATAAAAAGACACTCCACGTGCCTATAATATGAATAACTCAATTATTCAAAGTAACTTTGACCCCTTGTATCCCACTAGGGGGTGAACCCCTGAGGTCAGGTTAATGCAACATGCACAACTTCAAGTCCTGCTGATACTTTTTGCTCAAAACCTAATGGTCTACTCTCTATCATAAGGATGCAATTTCCTACACAAAATATGGTCCAAAAATGGCCTAAAAATGAGGGGTTTTTGGGTCTAGAATAAGGGACAAAAACAGGGGGAACTCCAAAAATCTTTTTTCCTTGCATAACTAGAGAACAAGACAAGTTGAATGGCATTATCATATGTTGGGTTTTTTTCATATTAATGAGTCAGAAGGTTCCAGACTATACATATATATATATATCAAAGTGTTCAAAAGTAACTCTTATGAACACAGGCAGGTGGATCAGTAACTCAATAATCAAGATTACATATCTGATTTTGTTTCAAAAGGATATGAAGGATATTTGCATGGAATATTTATGAGAGACACAGGATAATAAAATTCTAAAGATATGAAATAAAGAAAAGAGTACCACAACATTTTTCTTAAAATTGTTTACACCATTATGATTAAAATACATGACTAGTGTAAACAACATTATTGATTTTCTGATAGTAATAATTTATTTGAACATAAGTTTTCTTTTTTTTTTTTTAAATCACCTGGCTCACTCTTTATGAAGTGATCACTCTAGTGTGTGCACATACAGATGACACTAAGCATGTTGACAGAAAAGAGGAGGAAAGGTCTTTGTACCTGCCTACTTTCACCAAGTTTTTGTGAAGTAATGAACAAAGACAGCTTGGGGACCACTCAGCGGCACCTGCCCGCTCAGCAGGGCCACAAGGGAACGGCAGAAGGCTGGTGCTTGACAGGCCCAGGACAGCTTCCTGCCTGGTGACAGGCCGGGCCAGCCTCCTAGGCCTGACCCACCATAATTCCTTCACAGTGCAGTCGTTGACAGGAGCAGCTGCGCCTCCAAAGCGAGATGGATGGAATTTTCATAACTATTTCCCCAAGTTGCACTTCACCTTCAAGATAATTTATGACCTGCTCTACAGCCTTGAAGAGACAATATGCTTGCCATAAAATTAACTGTAACAGTCTTGTAGGTTATAATTAACAATGGGGAGGGTTGCGCCAACTGGATGGGAACACATGGCATAATTGATGGCAAAACTGGGAAATGAAGGTAGCTAACAATATCATTACTACACACGTCACTCTAGTAAAAGTCAAGGCATTTGAGTGTTAATTACAACCCCCACCACACCCCCACTCACTCTGATGTACGGCGTACAGCCAAGGCAGGGCCTGGCAGTGCTGGCAGGCGGGCAGCACCTTCTACCTTTGCCAACAGGGCTTGTGAGTGAGAGTGTAAGTGCATGTGAAAGGCGGCACCAGTGCGTCCCCTACACAACATCTGTTGACAAGCCCGCTTGTTTAAGGAATTTGCTACTTTACAAACACACATGATTGCAGTCCCGCCCGACTTTCTTTCCCGAGGCTGACCTTATCCTTCACTTTACAACTAACTAAACCACCAGATAACTGCTGTTATTAGCCTTCCCATTACTAATAAAAGAGAAAGGCATTTCTGTTCCAAATTCTATTAGTTGTAATTCAGATCCTGCAGGGTTTTATGACCTGTATAATCTTTTTATGGCAAAACATACATCACTCGCTCCAAGAATGCAGCAGCATTGATGCCGTCACATTGTCAGTAGACTTTTACAGAGGAGTTAGATAAAAGTAACACCTGGTCTAATAAAAAAAATCTAATAAAAGAAAAAAAAAAAAAGCAAACCACCGGGAATGAACAAAAATTAAAGGGGCATTTTATTAAGAAAAATGTATTAAATAGCTGTGCTTAAAAACATGAAAATACAAACCGACAGCACGAAGAGAAACAATTTAATAATATTACATACACACCCCGCAGCCTCCTCAGAATCTGAAATGATAGACTTCTGAAACATTTATTGACTAAGAGCACCAATAGCAAATCATTATTACATTACAGTCATGCATATCATCACTGCTACACACACAGACAAATTAAATCATAAATACAATGTGCCCAAGAAATTTAGCACTAACAAACTTTGTAAATCATAATGTCTAAAATGGAGTAATCCAATAGAAGTCACACATTTAAAAGCCTCTCCATAATTTGTTTTTGTCACAGGTGTGGCTTATTGTAGCTCTAGACAAAGATGCAGCAACAGAAAAAATTGCTATGTAAGCAATTTGGGGCGCCTCTCTGCTCATTAGACAGTGGGACAGGCATGAGGGGGCCTTCAACCTGAGGCAGTCTTCAAACACTTCCATCAATCCTCACCCTTTCTCCTCCTCTGTGTACACTAGTATAAAACCTTAATTAATAATGGACAATACTTACAGTCATATGAAAAGGTTTGGGAACTTCTCTTAATTCTTTGGATTTTTGTTTATCATTGCTGAACTTTCAAAATAGTAACTTTCTTTTAATATATGACATGCCCTATGGAAACAGCAGTATTTCAGCAGTGAGATTAGGTTTATTGGATTAACAGAAAATATGCAATATGCATCATAACAAAATTAGACAGGTGCATAAATTTGGGCACCCCAACAGAGATATGACATCAATACTTAGTTGAGCCTCCTTTTGCAAATATAACAGCCTCGAGACGCCTCCTATAGCCTTTGATGAGTGTCTGGATTCTGGATGGAGGTATTTTTGACCATTCTTCCATACAAAATCTCTCCAGTTCAGTCGAACATGGACAGCCTGCTTCAATTCATCCCATAGATGTTCGATGATATTCAAGTCAGCAGACTGTAACGGCCATTCCAGAACATTGTACTTCTCCCTCTGCATGAACGCCTTTGTAGATTTCGAACTGTGTTTTGGGTCATTGTGTTATTGGAATATCCAACCCCTGCGTAACTTCAACTTTGTGACTGATGCTTGAACATTATCCGGAAGAATTTGTTGATATTGGGTTGAATTCATCCGACCCTCGACTTTAACAAGGGCCCCAGACCCTGAACTAGCAACACAGCCCCACAGCATGATGGAACCTCCACCAAATTTAACAGTAGGTAGCAGGTGTTTTTCTTGGAATGCGGTGTTCTTCTTCTGCCATGCAAAGCGCTTTTTGTTATGACCAAATAAATCAATTTTTGTCTCAAAAATTTGTTCCAAATGTCTAAATGAGCATTTGTATACAACAAGCGACTCTGTCTGTGGCATGAGTGTAGAAAGGGCTTCTTTCTTATCACCCTGCCATACAGATGTTCTTTGTGCAAATTGCGCTGAATTGTAGAACGATGTACAGATACACCATTTGCAGCAAGATGTTCTTGCCGGTCTTTGAAGGTGATCAGTGGGTTGTCTGTAACCATTCTCACAATCCTGCGCATATGCCGCTCCTGTATTTTTCTTGGCCTGCCAGACCTGGGTTTAACAGCAACTGTGCCTGTGGCCTTCCAGTTCCTGATTCCATTCCTTACAGTTGAAACTGACAGTTTAAACCTCTGAGATAGCTTTTTGTAGCCTTCCCCTAAACCATGAAACTGAACAATCTTTGTTTTCAGATCTTTGAGAGTTGCTTTGAGGATCCCACACTCTGTCACTCTTTAGAGGAGAGTCAAAGGGAAACACAACTTGCAATTGACCACCTTAAACACCTTTTGTCATGATTGGACACACCTGTCTATGAAGTTGAAGGCTAATCCAACCAATTTGGTGTGGCAAGTAATCAGTTCTGAGCAGTTACATGCATTCAAATCAGCAAAATTACAAGGGTACCCAAATTTTTGGCACAGACAGTTTTTAACATTTGATTTAATGTCATACAACTAAATACTACTTCACTAAAAATCTATGTTTGGAAACCACCCCATTACTCAGATGTTCTTAGGAAATGAAAGACATACCACTATTATCTTTTTTGTTGAAACTTTTTCATATGACTGTATCATGGCTCAATTGCAGGACAATCAAATTATATTCACTACCTTGGCAAAGTCAGAGCTGACCAGGGCCCCATCTCTAGCGCTTTTTTTCCTGCCTTTAAAGCAGCTATTAAAAGTATTTATCCTCTTGGACATTTTCACATTTTTGTTATTAGCTAAAGAGTTCTCAAACTTAAAAGTCACAATAATTACTCAAAAATACCCATTAGAGAGGGAAACTGTCAATCTTGGCTATTCACACAAAAAGGGTAAATGAAGAACCTTAACAAATAAAAAGATTTATTGGTACATAAAGCTCTGTGGCACAAAAAATAAGGTCTTAAGAGCACAAAGACACATAAGGCAACACCTTCAAAACTGGCAATCCCGAAAGCAAACACAATCCCAGTAGAAAGTACATGTGGTGAAGTCAAAAACATGTAAAATGTAACAAAAATGCAGAATATCACAAAAACATAACACTCAAATCTAAATAGATTCATTGATCTATGAAGGCATTCACAATGAACCACAAGGGACTGTGGGTTTTCCTCAGCTTTTATAGGGCTGAGGGCAATCCCTTGATAGTGATGGGCAGGTGTCTAGGCCTCTAGGAAACACCTACAAAATATATGTCACATATGAAAAGATACTTATATAAAGAAGCAAAATGATCAACAATGTTCATATAAACAATGAACAATATAAACATAAAAGAAACACATAAACCCTAGACAAGAAAGGAATTCTTGCTGAAAAATAAAAATTTTACTGTTATCTAACCCCTGAATCACAGTGGATTTCACTGAGCTTTTTTCATATTGATAAAAAAGATTATTAATGTCAAAGTGAAAGCAGATGCAGTATCTGCAAAATGGTGTAAATTAATTACAAATATTAAACACAGAATAATTGATCTCAGTAAATATTTACTCTTTTCAAGTCAATGTTTAGAAGATGCAGCACTGGCAGCCATGACAGTCTTGAGTCTGTTTGCAAAGGTCTCTATCAGTTTTGCACATCTGCCATTTTCCCCTAATTTTTCTTTGCAGATCTGCTAGGGCTCTTTTAGTTGTCACATTGACCTGGAGTGACAATCTTTTACAAGTCCAGCTACATATTTTCCAGTGGACTAAGAGCTGGACTCTGACTTGGCCACTCCAGGACATTAACATTGTTGTTTTTAAGGCATTCACTTGTAGCTTTGGCTTTATGCTTGGTGTTATTGTCTTATTGGAAGACATATCTTTATCTCAGGACACAGGTTTCTTGCAGACTCAATAAGGTTTTCCTCCAAAATTCTCCTGTATTTTGCTGCATTCATTTTACACTTCCCACTCTCAGGCCCCAACAACCTGATGCTGCGACCATTATGCTTCACAGAAGGAATAGTGTGTTTTTGATAATGTCCAGTGTTCAAACACCGCAATTAGTCTGATGGCCAAAAAGCTCCATTTTGGTCACGTCAGACCATACAACCTCCTGTGAGCCAAGTTGAGAGTCTCCCATAAGCCTTTTGGCAAGCGCTAGCGGAGATGTCATGTGTTATTTTTTTTTAACTGTGGCTTTCTCCTTGCTCCTCTCCCATAAAAACTGTGACTGCTGAAGCACCCAGACACACAGGTCTGCATATTCTCTCTAATCTAAACCACTGTAGCCTATAACTCCCACAGAGTTTTCTTAGGTCTCTAGGTGGTGCCCCTCACGTGTCTTGTTATTGTACAATCACTCAGTTTTTGTGGAAGGCCTGCTCTAGGCAAATGTACAGCTGTGACAATACTCTTTCCATCTATTAATGGCTGATTTAACTGGACTCGAAGGGATATTCAGTGAATTGGATATTTCTTGATTTTATCCTCTGACGTGTTTTTGGTCACATTTTCACAGAGGTTTACTTACCTTGGCATTGACATTCATGTCCCTGGTGACTCTTCCTATGAAGTCAGTAAATGGATTGGGAGAGCCTGGGAGGTCATGAGTTCGCTGGAAAGGAGTGTGTAGTGCTCCCGATATCTGTGCAAAAGGACAAAGGTCTTTAGAGTCCTAGTGCTTCCTGTCTTGCTATATGGTTGCGAGACATGGACGCTTTCCAGTGATCTGAGATGAAGACTGGACTCCTTTGGTACTGTGCCTCTCTGGATAACCCTTGGGTACCATTGGCTTGACTTTGTGTCAAATGAGCAGTTGCTCATGGAGTTCTGAATGAGGCGCATTACCTGCATTGTGGGGGAGGGTCAGTTACGGCACTAGGGCCATGTGGTGCATTTCTTTGAGGGTGATCCAGCCTATAGGATCCTCATTCTTGGGGGCCCAAGTGGCTGGACCAGGCCAAGGGGTTGCCAATGTAACACCTGGCTGCGGCAGATAGAGGGTCATTTCCGGAGGGTGGGACTGGACCGCGTGTCTGCCTGTGGGGTTGCCAACCGGGATCCCGAGCTGTTTTGCCATGTGGTGGGTGTGGAATGCACTGTGCCAGTGCATGCTCCCCAACTTGACTTGAATTGACGTTTCATATAGTCTTTCTATTAAGGCTTCTCCCAACTAATTTATTCACTCATAGCAATATGATGCTCATTACCCTGATCAGCACATAACACAAGAAATGTTGCACATAATCACTGTCTTAGAGGAAGCTGCTTGGTATCACTATGTTATAAGCAATTTATATTTGTCAATCAGGAAGCTTAATTGTTTGGTATCTCAGATCCTAACCCATCTCACATCCTATAATGCAGTGATGGCTCTGAATGTCAAAAGCAGGAATATATTAGCAGCATATAAAAGATTCAGGTAATACAGTGATCTCAGCCTTCTGGTCATCTTTATAAGAATTAAGGTGATGTAGCCCACCAGTTTAAACAACAGTGACTATAAGAGACACTGCCTCTTGCATCTGTCACCTTGTTTACTGACAATGACAAGCTTTCAAAAATTGCCTGGACTACTACTCGGTGTAAGAGCAACTCTGTTCTCAAGTTTCTGTCAACTGTAACATTAAAATCAAAAACAAAGATTGATATGGGCTGTGGCTTTCCTGAACTGCTTATATTTTTAATAAAATGTTATCTATTTCCAGAAGTATTCATTACAGTGGAAGAGTTGAAATAAAAACAAAACAACATCCACTGCTAATGGCAAACAGTAAAAATCAGCCCATTCAAAGTATGATCAATACATAGAAAGAGTTAAAATTCATTAAACTTAAAGAACACTACAAGCTCCATAACAAGGGTTAAACTAAGACATTGGCAGGAGCCCAGCAGACCTATTCATGCTCTGCACAGTTCCATGCAAAGAAAATTAGATTTTCGTTTGTTAGTTTTATGTAACATATCATTTTGCTATTGAATCATGGAGTGTGCATTACAATTCTTCCAGATGAGTTGAATTAATTGATGTTTTAGCAATATAGCATAGGAAATCAGAGTTTATCACCTGTTAGTGCAGCCCATTCTGACGCTCTTACTTAAAATCCTTCTGTAAGAGGATCTTAAATGACTGATGGATAAAGAAATATCTTCACCCATAAAGGATGTCATTCAGGGCAGTCCTAAAACATATTACCTAGCAAGGCCAGAGTTCCATGATATCTTTCACACTTATAGTCAAATCTCTGAAATATTTTAGGTAACTTTAAGGTGAATACATACAGTATGTGCAATTTACAACTTTAAGATGAGCTACAATTTGTTTTGCAGAAATTGGTGAAGAAAGTTGTACTGTGCAGTAGCTTCCTGAAGTTCATTAGGTTACAAAGTGCAATATTCTCTTCGTTTGTTGACAAGTATCTGCTATTGATACATTTTTTCCTTACACTTACTTTTCTTCATGAATTGTACTCATCAGGTTTTCGTGTTCATAAAATATTGTATAATATTTCTCTGTAAAGTGCCTTGTCAAGTTATTAATTGTCTAGCTGTGTTACCTGTCTAGGATTATGGAGGAATATTTCGGACAAAATGAAATAAATAAATAAATGAATGCGTAAATAAATAAAAGTACTGTGAAATGTGAGCATAAATAAATAAATGTGTCATGAAATGACAGCCTTAATAAATAAATATGTCATGAAATGAGAGCATAAATAAATAAATGTGTCACGAAATATGTTTTTCGTTGCTTATTTATTTATTTCATTTTGTCCGTAACATTCCTGCAAACAGTCATGAAATACGGCTTGAAATAAAACTGTCACTTTCACTCGTCAAAGTTGAGAGGGTGGGCTCTAACACGCCCTCTAGTTACTGATTGGTGAATCGATAGCACAAGAATTAATTAGAAAAATGCTTACTACTGCCGATAAAATGGATTCTGCCGAAGATATTACGTATTTCAGAGAGAGAACTGAAGATTTATCGGAAGAAATTACAATGTTGGCGGCCCTTTTAGAACTGAGTATTTGACCCTTGTTTTACGAGTAGAAAGTCAGTTGCATATTCGCAGCTACTTTTTCAAAAACTGTACAGCTCTGATCAGTGGTAAAGTTGTTCCGTTCAAAATATTAGGTGGAGCTGCTTTGGGCATTCCATGTCAAAGTACCTAAACTAATACAGCCGTTGCAGCTTACCGTATATCAAACTGGCTCATTTGCCTTGTGATCGTCTTCTCTGATACATCATACAGATCTGCAATCTGTTGTACTTTTAAACCGCATAACAGAAGGTGTTCTATTGACTCAGCTGGAATGTCAAAGGATGGACATCCAGAGCAGGGTACTGCATCACCTGAACTGCAGTGTAGTAAAATCTGTTCCACCTGTTCTTCGATAATTTCAAAAACAGTTTCATCTATATCGGAGTCTAAAAGAGCCGCCAACATTGTAATTTCTTCCGATAAATCTTCAGTTCTCTCTCTGAAATACGTAATATCTTCGGCAGAATCCATTTCATCGGCAGTAGTAAGCATTTTCTAATTAATTTTGTGCTATCGATTCACCAATCAGTAACTAGAGGGCGTGTTAGAGCCCACCCTCTCAACTTTGATGAGTGAAAGTGACAGTTTTATTTCAAGCCGTATTTCATGACGGTTTGCAGGAATGTTACGGACAAAATGAAATAAATAAATAAGCAACGAAAAACATATTTCATGACACATTTATTTATTTATGCTCTCATTTCATGACATATTTATTTATTAAGGCTGTCATTTCATGACACATTTATTTATTTATGCTCACATTTCACAGTACTTTATTTATTTACGCATTTATTTATTTATTTCATTTTGTCCGAAATATTCCTCCATATAGGATGAGCTGAAATTTAAGTAAACAACGTACACCTCAAATTTATTATTTGATGAATGTGTTGATCTGGTATAATAATACGTACCTGATGATCCCTTTCCCTCATGGTGCCCTTTTCCTCTTCAGATAGAGCCACCTGTTTTTGCCACTTCCTGCTAGCATCGCTCTTTGAACTGACCATTTTTATAATGTAAGTGTTTTGCTTTTGAAACTGCAGCTGTAGTCACTACTGTATTGGCCTGGTTTAGCGACTCTAGTCTAGTCATGTTTGGGCTTTGGTTTCCCGATGTATTATTTGTTTTATTGTTACAGTATATTCACTCCTCTATTGCCCAACATGCAAAGTTATCAGTCATTAGCATTACAGCTATAAACCTCATTGAAATGCTATGAGTGGGTGCAAGAAAGTCTGTTGCTGCTACTGCTGGCATAAAACAACAGCCAATAGAATAGGCTGTTAAGACCAGTTTTTTAATTTTATTTTTAGACCCTTACTTGGTGTTTTTATTATCATTTTTATTTTTTGACGTTTCTTCAACATGCTTTGCCTGTTTTTACATTTTTTGTCCTAACCATAGCAACTGGAAGAATACACAGATGCAAAGACATGCACAGACGCTTGTCCTTTTATTAAGGTGGATTGATTGACACAGAAAATTGTTACAGGTAAATTTATCACAAGTGTTACAAAGGTTTTCTTCACAGAGACAACTCAATGCACATGAAATAGGTTATCAAGTAGCGTGTTAGCAGGAACCTTCAGAATTCAAGTTGATGCCATTTTGGACAAAGATTGTGTAGCTTTGCTGGGCTGCATGGTCAGTTCTTCTTAACATTGTTCTAATGTTGTAACTTATGGATCAAGTTATTCATTAATAGAATATTTTGTTAAAAACTACACTTTTGAATTAACTAAAACAGGACATGGTAAAAAAAAATAACATAGAGCTACTGTCTTATAGCTCCGGAGTTCTAAGTTTGAACTAAGTGGGGATTTTCTCCTTTTCCTCCCACTTCCCTAAAATGTGTGTTAAGATAGTTGTCAAGTGTAAACTGGCCCTGTGGGTGTGTGCCTAAGTGTACCCTACAGTGGGCTGTTGACCAATCCATGGTTCACTCTTGTTTGTGTACCATGTTTCTGGGATACAAACCTGTGCCTCCACCTTGAATTAGATTAGAATACTTTGATAATGAAATAATGTAATAAGGTTTAAACAAACTAATCTGTATTAAAAAGTGAAGGATAATTCTAGTTTTAAATCCAAAACTACTACTACATTTATAAATGAGACAGAGGCCTGCTCTTTGACCTGTCCAGAAACTGGGACTCAACTAAAAGAAAACCATTAACGATTTGAAGGGAGTGTGTGGCAGCAGACACAATCTGGTGAGCTTACATCTCATAGTTTATAGCTTGTAATCAATCCGGAGCTGGAAAGCAATGACATTTTATTGATTTCATTCTTTGTATTTTTGAAAATCCTTTTATACACAATGCTGTACAGGTGAAATTAGGTAGGCACAAGAATCAGTAAAAGCAACAATGGAAATCTGGCAAGGCCATTAAGGACCCGAGTCAAAAGCTATAGACTCCTGAAATGTCTATTTCAAGGAGGGGGGTTTGTGGGGAGATGAATATATTTCCAAATTCAAAGAAGACTTAGCAAAAACAAGAATTCTCAAGAGGAAAAAAGTCAGATAAACAACAAACATAAGCATACATTGAGAAACGGTTTGGTTTTTGGGAATGCAAAGATTTACAGTTGCGCATTATTCTATATCTGTCAAAGAAACTAGGCCTGAGGTCTGCTGTTAATGGAATTACTTTGTACATAATGATATGGACAGCTCCCATTGTTTTTTATTTTTAAGCACCACAGAGGTTGTCATTGGAAGCCATATGGTCTACTACCTATTAGGTAAAACTTCAGACTGCAAGATGAGAGCTTCAAATTCCAATTTAAAATCCTCAACATGGCACTTCACCTGTGTGTACAATGATTGCAAAAATATGTATCTCCTTATTTCAACAGATAAAAGACGCTTTAAATAAATATTGATAGCTGTGATTTGTTTTGATAGTCAAAACATTTTGCTTATATTTTAAACTTCTTCAGGAAAGACTGTGGAGCAAACCAGCAAATTGTTTTTAGTCTTTTTATTTATAGTAATTGCTGCGGGGAGACAGAAATGCAACTATAGCTATGACGGAACAATGCATACTCTACAAATTACTTCACTAACTTTTAAATAAGATGCATATAGTTGATTTGGACATATGAGAGTACAGTATTGTGCTCTTTTGCGATTTATGCTTCAGGACACTTTTATATATTCAAAAGGGAGCAAATGTTTCTATGAATGCATTCCCCTCCTGATGGGAGTTCTGATCGTGTTTATCATTTTTCAGTCAAAGATGCTTTAATAGAAAAGGAACAGTGACACAGAGGGACATAAAGAGTGGCGTTTACAAGTGTGCGTGTGTGGGAAGACATCCAATGGGAGATAGAAAGGAGTCCTTTTGTGTGTACAGTGGGTCACAGAAATTATAGGTTTGGTTAATTTATTGTGCACTGTTGTTTGTCATTTGTCATGCGTTACCATGAACTTGTTTGTTTGATTGTTGTATAATAAAATCATCATTGGTACCAAGGTTTCCGTTGTTTCTTTCCAAGTATGGGGTTCATGAAAGAGCATATTTGAAAATTCACAGTACATACAGAGGAAATCAACACCACCTCAAAGAGACATATTGAGAAACAAAATAACAACATTCACAGGTCTACTTAAAGTGTCACAGTATCACCTCTAATATCTTTAGAGATGTGGGAGGAAACCTCTAATCAGACACGGGCAAACCATGCCAACTCCACACAGACAAAGTCTGTGTATGAAATTCAACCCGTGGAAGCTGGATCTGTGAAGCAGCAGTGCTATCGAACTATACCTCAGAAACAGAACAGATTAAAATTAAGGTTATCTGAAAAATGCACAACCAACTGCATTATTTCGCACAAGTGCATGTGAGCTATTACTGAAAGAAAACATCCACAGACTTTAGGTTATTTCTCAAATTAAGAATAATAACCTTTTTTCTAACATTTAAAAATTGCAGATTTTTTTTACAGACATTTGGGGGGTATAAAACAGCTCCACTGATTAAAAAACATCAAAGCTATATCATATTATCTGATAAACATCCAGGACTAGACTTAACCCTGGAGACATATGACCAAGTGTCATTGTCCCACGAAAACATGTTTGTGGTTAAGTCATTAAAATTGAAACCACAAAGTTTATAGAAATTGAACCAAAAACATTATATATCTGAGCAGCTGTAATGGCACCTTGGGGTGGTGTTCACTATATAAAATGATGGCTTCTTAAAAGGTTTGTAGACTTTTTTCTGAGCTTACATGGTTTGGGCTTAAATTTTTACTCACCTAACAGATGCTACTGCTGTCTCCATAGATCCTCACCCAGATGACTGCCTTTCATGAATTTACACTGGATGAAGCAGTGTTAACCAAGCTTTAGTGTTTAGTCTAACATGGTCACACTGGGTACATTGTTAGTTAAGGCCCTGTCACACTACATGATAGGCTTCATTTACATAATCTTAGAGAGCTGGGGACTGTTAGGGACAGTCACGGTGTACTCTTGTAACATCTTATTGTGTATTTTGACATTCCCAAGGACTGAGTCCAACCAGATTGCAACTTGCTGTAACAAAATCAAACAAGTAGTAGGGGTGGGTGATATGCTGACAAGATATAAAGGACTATCTAGAACTTCGCTATAGGTTGTATATTGAAGAGGTTTTTTTTTTTTTTTTAATTTTAAGAATTTGTTGGTCCCCTCTCATATTGATCTGTCTTTGTTGATTCTTTTAATACTTCATTGTAAAAAAAACATTTGTTTCACAATTTTTGTAACACCTATTTCTTTTTTATGTTTAATTGACTGGCTTTGAGATATGTTTTTTTTTGCCTTTTTGATGCTTAATCAATGTTTTCACTGTTACTTATTGTACTTTAAAATAACTATTGTAATACAGAGGGACATGTAAAATCAATACAGTTTTTATTTTTCTCTTCAGCTGTGGGACACGCCTTCCCCGTGTTCCACAGGCCCAACACAGTCCCAAAAGCACTTTGGCAACTCACAGACACTTTTTCTCTTCACCTTGGCACCACCACCATGTGTCCTCGTCCTCTTCCTTCCGATTCTGGCTCATGACTGGTGGATGCTGGCTCTTTTTATAGCCCATCCAGAACTGCTCCAGGTGCTTGATCACCTGTGCCTAATTGCACTTCTGGGCGGGGCTGTAGAAGTGTCTACACAGGCTCCGGGATCCAGACAGCACCCCCTGGCAGTCACCCCAGATCCCCACAGGGTTGTGGAGAACTCCATCTCCCATGGAGCCATGCGGAAAACTGAGACACCCACGTCACCCAGGGAGGCTGCGACCAAGCGTCCCAGGGGAGGTACTGAGGAGCCCATGGCTGCTCCTCCAGAACATATGCAGAAGGGGTGTCCCGGCCGGGCAGGGGACCCGGTTGCCCGCCACACTATTTATGATATTTCTCTGTGATAAGTGTATGTAAGATAGTAACTACTTTTATATGTATATACAAGTAAAGATAGTATATACGAGAAACTAAAGACACAAATATTAAGATTAATGCCTCTTTCAATGTATATGCATTATTAATTGCTACACACTTTAATGTTCTATATTAGAAATAAGGTTACTTTAAAGTTCTGCTCAGTGTTTACTATTTAACAATATCCCTAAGAGGTTTCAATTACTCTTATTTTGTGGTGATAGTATATATAATTAAGTAGTAGTTAGTGTTAGTCTATTTTTTAAACTGTCATTTGAAGCCTGTTTGGTTTTTAAATAAAAAGACAATATGTCAGTGAGCACATCAGTACATCTGGGGAGTTTTGCTGGACCCCAAAGTGACACATATCACAGTCTCTCTCTAAAGTCTCTTGAGCCATTAGGCCACATAAGCAAATGGGTATCCTTTTCACTTCTCCAGAACTCACCTAACCAGCATTCAGTCTTCAAACAAATGTTTAACTTCAAAGAAATGAATTTGTGTTCCTTTATTACGTAACATAGGAGGCACAGAAGAGTGATGACTTTACTTTGTGTTACCTCCCACCTCAAGCTGCTAAAACAGGCAGCTGAGATATTCTAGGAATCAACCTCTAGTACATTATGAAGGCATTCAAGATACAAAAATATTTCCATGCTATGATGATTCAATTCAAAGGCAAAGCAACCAGATACTGAACACAGATTTCATAATCCTTGAAAACAAAAAATGTTTGAAGCAGACAAACCGTGAACATTTTTAATTTTTACTTACTGCTTGTTAAAGTACATTACCCCCCACTGGTATCATTGTCTATTTTGGAGAAATACTCTCTGGAAAATGTGGGAAAAAAACAGTGCAGAGGGCCAGATGGGCGCCTTCACACTCCATTTATCAAACCCAATACACTCGGCCTCCCTCTGCCTACTCCCCTTCCGCCTGCACTTCTGTAGTAAACCCCCATGTAATTTGGTAATAATTTTCATTATCATATAATGACCTTACAAAGCCTACAGCAGTTTGCAAGGCCAGTACAAAATTCACAGATGTTCTTCTTAGTGTTTGCTTACTGACTGAGGTAATGCACATATTTTATCGGCCAAGTTATGCCCTTTGCTTTGAAAAGGTCAGTGTGGGGTCATTGTAAGAGGCTGAGAACAACAGTTTCAATAATCTGTTAGACGCTGTCATGACACTAAAACAAACTGAATCCATCAGTAAAATTGGATATCTTTTGTTAAATACCTTAAAATCTAATTTCAGGTTTTTCTCTCAACTCTACCAATTAAATAATACATTAAATAAAAATAAATACTGTGATAATGCTTTTGGGCCTCAAATGTAGGTCATTTTTTTTAAAAAAGGACCTAACCAATTTAGCAAATTCATTTAAGAAAGTGTCCCACATTGCAATGGCATGTCATGATTTATTAAATCACTGGCATCAGGATGCAAATGACTTTGTAGTAGGCTCAGACTGTGCAGATTTATATAATAAGTAACAAATTAACAACATTCCATAAAAACACAATGTGTATTTCAGCAGGGGAAATACCAAATCTCAGCACAGCTTTGGATAACAGGACAGCTGGACACAAATCAGTTCAGTGAAAATAAATGAGTGACCCTTGCTTTTAAAAAGGACCATGTGAAGGCGTAGGCTAAATTCACACTTCTGCATTTAACTGTGTGGTTTCCATATCCATATAATAAGTAATCCACAGCATAACCAGTAACATTAATTACATTCTGGAACTTCAGTTCTGCCAAGATTCCCAGTGGTTCGAGAGTTATGGTGTAAGAGAGAATATTCAAACTACTATTAAAGGGCATAATGCATTTTTAAAAAATGTCACAAGCTGCATATTTTCTTTGCGTAGACAACATCATACGTTTGTGTGTTCCTTTTCTGTTGGGAAATTCACAACACAGGAAGCCTGACCCTTGTTTCCTGAAGATAAGACTGAGCACATGCACAGTCCAAGCGCTGCGGAGGAATATACCTGATATCTTCTCTGAGAAATCTTTACATTTTGATTTATTTGTTTAGAAGACTTGTTTATTCAAAGTAACTTACAAAAGTGGTCAATATAATCGATTAAACATCTGTCTGGGTGACAGTTTATGAACAAGGTTACAAAACTGTTCATCACCATTGAAGAGCTTTACACCAAACAGCTTACAAAACTAGTTAATATTACAAGAACCTATCAAAGCCAAATATTTATCAAGTAGACAGAAGCTCACAGAACAACACAGTCTTCAAACACATCTTAAACATATTGCATAAGTGAGAAGTTTAAATGTAGGTTGGCAGTTCTTACCACCAGTTAGGAGATGCACATGAAAACAGTCTGGATTGCAGAAGTAGCAATACCAGATGCCATTCATCAGAAGATGAGAATGACCTATTCATCACTCTGTAGGTTGTGTCAAGGATTTGAACTTAATTGGTGCTTCTGCAGTGAGCCACGGCACTGATCTAAAAAGTGGAATGACACGTGTCCACCTTGGCTGGTTAAACACCAGAAGTGCTTCTGCATTTTGTAGTCCAGCCGTAAATATGCCAAAGCCTGGACTATACTCCATCACATATGGTCTAATCTTGCTGATGTTGTAGAGTAAATCTGCAAGATCAACAGTGAGTTGCAACATGGACACTGAAAGACAGCTGGTCATCACTCACCACCAGTTGCATACTGACTTGGGGGTGTGTAAGCGATGATAAGCTATGATGAACAGTGATATGCTGGGATAACGAAAAGGTCTGTCTTTGGCGGGCTGAGCTGAAAATGGTGCTCACTCATCCAGGTTGCAATCTTTAGAAATGCAATCACCCTTTTTGCCATCATAACTGGCAAAGCAGGCATCGGATCACCAGAACACCACAACACACAGCTCAGCAAAATCAATGCAAATGACAGGGTGTGACTTCAGTGATTTTTTTTCATTAGATGACTTTATTTAACACAAAATAAAAAGCAGAGGCATGCATAATTAAACATGAAAACACACAAACCTGTGTGTGTCAAAGTGTAACAGACACATGGCAAAAGGCAAATGCATTTATGTGTGCTTCTGCATATGTGTGGGTTTGAATCAGACATTAGTCAAAACGCAGGAAACAATTAGGTGGAAAAACTTGTGCAGACAGGCAGTGAAGATGAAGACAGAAGAAGAGAACTAGCCAATATGATAAAGATAATTTCAGGCTGGCCAGACAACCTCTCTTCATTACATTGACCTCCTGAAAATCCACTTCAAAAACATCTCTAAAAAAGTAGCATACTTACTTTAAATATGTATCTCACTGACATACCCACCATTTGTAAGTGTTATGCCACGGGACTGACCGCTAATCTCAAATACACTCTCAGCTCCTTAGGTATCACTGGCTCATTTCTTCACAAGCTCTAGGATTGTTCAAAGACTGTCTACTTAGTGGCTTTCTGCTTGTGACTCTCTATCTTCAATTCTCTCTCCATTAATATTACTTTCTTGCTTTCTATATATTCCTTCGTTAGGACACTGCTGTTTTATATAATGGATTTGTTTAAAATTATTTTACAAATTTTATGTTATGCTTTTCAGTCTTTTTCCTTCATCATTATGGGTTTTGAAATGCCCAGATTATAAATGTGAGGTAAGTTTATTGTTTAAAAATATATTTAAAATAGTGAAATTATTTTTTTATGCTTCCCAATGTTATTTTGTTTTTCACACCATTTTGTGCCTTCATTGCAGTGTTGTAGTGTGCAGTTAGGGGGAATGGATTCAGAGGTTGCAGCCTGTGGCTCACTGAGGGCAACACTTTAAAAGTCGTTGCAATTCACATCCTGGAATTTGAAATTATGGGATATATGCCTTCAAAACTTAATGTGTGATTAATATTGGTTAATTCTCCTTGTACAAAATGTGCTGACTCACAAGAGACAATAAAAGAAAAAATGAAACTGACCAGGAGAAACGTAATCAGTGAATGGGTAAAAGATCAAAACCAGGCGTCAATGTGACCGAGCACTACAACCAAAATTCCAAACAAAAACTGGAGTCAAAGAACATGAGCATAGATTCAGCAACTGAGAGAGGAAAATGTGTTTTTCCATCAAACTCAAATACAGGTAGTCCCCAGGTTATGGACATCCGACCTACGACTTATGAATGAGGCCGTAGCTGCGACGCATGAGCCTCAGTAACTGCCGCTCCGTTATCTTCGGCCTGGGGATGCTGCAAGCGGTGGCTGGACGGGGGCGATTTCACTCCTCGCGTAGTGTAGTGTGCCTCAAGCAGCTCCTGGTGGCAAGCGGTGACCCGTGGTCCATAGTTTCCAGCACCACAGCTACTGCTCGTGACTTGACGCAGGCTGGATGGAGAGGAGCGGGGAAGTTTCACTACCCGCCCAACACACACTGCTGGTAATGCTGCAAGCGGTGACCCGGTTGTGGCTGAACGGAGGCTATTGAGGGTGAACGGTGCGGTTGAGGTAGCATTGTAGTGTGCCTCGGATGGCTGCCTGTTGAATTGGGGTTGGGCGATTCACTACCCGCATTTGGCCGCACCGTGTCCGTTCTCGGTGGAAGGATGCTGCAGCCACTGTAGTGGAGGTGACTGCGAGGTGGGCTGGTGATGACCCCCCATGCCGCCCCCAGTCATTTTCAATAGCAAGCCTGCTTGTACTGTTACACACATAGCAGGAAGTTGTCTCTTGTCAGTACATCAGACGTTTTGACGGGTGCCTTCCTGCTGTGATAGCGTGTGCAATGCTGTGCAGAAGAGCTCATCTTAATCTTTTGTCTTCAACCTTCAGGAATGTCTCTGAAACACATATCTGATGCAAGTGGTGGTGATATAGTAAAGAAGACAAAAACCATCACCATTGAAAATAAAGTAGAAATAATAAAAAGGTCAGAGAGGGGTGAAACTCCATCATTCATTGGCAGAGCACTTGGTAACAGTCGGTCAACAATAGCATTTATTAAACTAATGTACCTGTTCCGATTTACATACAAATTCAACTTAAGTACAACCCTACAGTCCCTATCTCATACATAAGCCGTGGACTGCCTGTACCTTGCCACTGCTGAGGATATTGCAATGTATTCTGGGAAATGCTGCCACGGAAAAAGCAAACACAAAAGACTCACAAATAGCACAGTGCACTATGAAACAAAATGGCATTGTGGCAAAACATAAGCAAAACATATGATACAGCATTTATGACCAAATATTCAAAATCTTTGCACACAAAAGCCATAGATTGATTGCCAGGAATATAATTAGAGCAGACATAATAAATTTAAAAAAAAATTTAAATGATAACACAAGAACTTTAAGTTTGATTTTTGACTTTAATTTAGGATTTTGTCTTGAGTTGTCGACAGCGCATTTTGACTTTTTAAGTTTTGACCCCTGTCTGTCTTCTGTTGACTACGTTTCACGTTCTGGCCCCTTACCATTTAAAAACCTGCCATTTTCACCTACAGCAGTTACACTGATCTTCTTTCCTTTCTGTCCTGTAGAGTATATTCTCCCTAGGAATTAATGCTAATCCTTGGATTGTTGTCTTTTTCTTCAACCTGGTTCTGCTTGGACTTTCATTGGTTTGGATCAAAAAATCATCTTGGCTCTAATATCGAGAAGTGGTAGTCCACAGTTTGACTGGTCTGAAGCAAGATTTTAACTTTTTAATTTTCCCTTTCCATATGCACTTTTTTCTTCTGGAATTGCAGCATGTGCCATGAATTTTTCAATCTTTGAAACTGGATCCTCTTAGGATTTCTTTTTACAAGGCCTGGTTGGAAAGGAATTTTCATTTCCATTTTCTTTTCTTTTCAAGTTGACTAAAAAATTGTTTCTTAATCTTCTTGTTCCTGTCTTTTCTTCAGTTTGCATAAACCTCCCTTGACAAAAAAAACTAAATAGTGAAAATGACAAATTAAGACCAACTCGATGGTGGTCTGGCCAGGATATACCTAATGTTAAAAGACAAAAAGCAAACTGAACATGCTCAAGTCAGAAATTCATCTCCAAATGGTTTGCTTTTTCTGATTATCTGCGTTTTGTCCAGTGTCTCTTGCCTTTCCAGCTTCTGATGAAGCTGTTCATGGCATTAAAAGGTCAAACCCATTTGCTATACACACGAAAAGTTGAAGTATCTTTGTTTAACTATGCAGGATAATAAAAGAGCATAACAAATGAAAAAGAGCCTTCACTCAAAGTAGCTTTATCTACCAAAAGTAATGGGGACTGTTAGAATAATGCTTGTCACTTGACCGGGGTCGGGATCTGCAAAGAGTAATTAAGTATTACCTACAGGCTATACCTGTCTGAAGGCCGCTGACAGAGCTCATTTTGCCAAACCATCTGTTATCACCACAGAACAAAACAGAAATGAACAAAAAGAGTCAAATGACTTATTGCTATGGAAAACAAGAACCTTTGAAAAACTAAGCCAAGAGTAAACAAATAAACAGAGATGTTTCACTCTTGTAGTCCAAAAAACACAACACTGTCACAAGTTGCCTTTTAATAGCACTCAGTTTTTTTAAATTCAGCAATTGTACCAAACCATCCCCACCTACACCAAACCATTCCAAGGTCCTGAACTCTAGATACTGGCACACTGACCGTTTTTTCCAGTGCTGACGGAGCTCTTGTCGTTCTGTAAGAATTGGAAGAAGACTTCCTATGGCATCTCGCTTTTTCTCTGAAGACCATCCTTCATCCTCCACAGCTTTAAGCATGAGCAGAGTCTAAAGCAAGAAGCAACAACATAGCAGCATCATAAATAAAATACTCATTGCAAAATGGAACAGTAAATCGATACTTTATTTAATACTACTAAGGCATTAACAAATCAATGACAATAAAGTAGTTTAGACAAGAGCAAAAAGTTGGTGCATAAGAGAGCACAATAAAAAAACCCAGTCTCAACATGGCACTTAACTGATAGAGCTATAGATCTGTATTACAGATATGGCTGCCCAGGATGACATAAAAGTGTAGGGATTACCCTTGAAAGTCAAACACTGAGGGGTATAAAAACAAACAGGGAGTCTGAACAGTTGTGCTGTTTTGCATAGCTAAATATACTTCTAACATCTGTTATAACAAAGTTATTTTCAGTTATACTAAGTACTAAACTTAATCATCAAAGAAATATGCCTCAGTGCTCAGCTTTGGTCTTGTCTATTAATAGTATCACAAAAACTGTTTAGTAAATTAAAAAAGAGCTATATTAGCGTACAAGACGGGGCAGCTGTTAATGCTTCTACTTAACAGATGAAGCACTGTGGGTTCAAGTACTATGACCAATCCTCATCTGTGTGGAGTTTGCACCTTTTCCATTTAGGATTTACAATTTTTCCGTCACGTCCCAAAGATGTATGTGTTACAAATATTAGGTTAATAGCTGATTATAAATTGGTCCAGTGTGAATGGGTCTTGAGATGGACTCACACTCTGTTCATGACTGTTTCATGCTTTGCGGACAATGCAAAACATGGCAAGGTCTGGTTCCCCGTCACACCTGAACTGGATTAAGCTGGTTTTAAATTGTTATGTTGCACACTGGTGGAATGCTGGTAAGTGTCCAGGTTTCTGAATTGTATTCCTAGTTCTGTCAATGCATTTGTGGTTTTTGAATATCCTCTGCGCTTGTTATACAGTAGTCCTTTGTTTCTCTTTACTTACTGTACTTCCGATTTTCTTCTATGAATGTACAAATGTTAAATTACTTGAAGCACTTGTTAACTTTTGGAATTTTGCATCACGGACATTAAGCAAGTGATATGGTGGGATAGTGCTGCTGCCTCACAGCTCCAGGACACTAGGTTTGAATTCTGACCCAGGCATCGACTCTGTGAAGTTTATAAATGTTCTCCTTTTTTTTTTTGTGCAGGGTATATTGGTTTTTCCCCTATGCATGTGTTAGGCTTATGGGTGGCAATAAAACATTATGAGGGAGTGTGTCCTGTAGTCCACTAGTGTACTATCCAACCTTGGCACCTACCCTATGCCTGAGTCTGCCAGGATAGAGTCTAAGGCATAAAACCCAATAAATCAGATTGAACAGATGCAGAAAAAATAATACATTACTGATATTTTTTTGTCCTTGTGACAGTCATGGTTGACTCCACGCTACCTGTTCCTCCCGGTAGCCACTTGATCCCGAATTGCTGATAGTGGTAACCGAGATGAGCCGGGCAAATGAGGACACACATATCTAGCCAATGGGTAGGTTCAAACAGTGAATTAGTGCTTTTATTAAAAACCATGAAATCCAAAAGTAAACAGTGTCCAAAACGGTGCCGTGCAATCTTCAATAAATAAATAATGCTCTCATGGCCAGCAGGAGCAACTCTCAGCCCCCCCAACCATTGGCCACATGCTCGTCTCCTGGGGTTCACATTCATGTACGCTTACTTCCTCTCTCCTGGAACCCACTCTCGCTTACTTAGCTCCTGCCCTTCTTTCCTGTCCATTACCCTAAACTCTCATTTCTTTCTGTCTCTTCTTTCTCCCCCTTCTCTATCCCGTGCAGACTCTTTTATCCTGCCTATTTAATTGGGTGCCAGTGCAACACGCAGCTTTGTTCGTGGCACAATTGGGGCACCTGACTAATCTGCCCTACTGCACACATGTAAGCAGCATGACCAGCCAAGTACCACAATTAACCACTGTGTGAGACGCGGTCACACACACTTCACCTGATTCAGAGCCTGCACGCAATCTGGAACATGATTACTTATTTAACATTCTCCCAACACTATGCACCACTTATCGCAGTCTTTTTTGCTAAAAAATGAGATTGAAAAATCTGCTAAATCAGTTTCAAGTAAATATCTACGGATCCTATCTGTTTAACTCTGGGGTGTTTTGGTAACAAAATAATTATCGCTTCTACATCATAGATCCAAAGTCCTGGCATTAAACTTTGCGTCCAGTTGTTGTCTATGTGCACTGTAGTTTACAAGTCCTCTCCACCTCAATTTACAGTTTCCTCCAGGTGCACCAGCTTTCTTCCCACAGATTCTACACTGGTCATGTCCAAATAATTAATGGTTCCACTCCCAGGCCTATTGCAATTCTTTCTATGGGAAGAACAATTTATTTTTTGGATAGCCCAAAATCAAAAAAAAAAAAAAAAAAAAAAAACCTTGTAAGGAAAAAATGGAGGAAATCTTGTATCAATACAATACACTGAACAGAACACAAGAAATCCTCTTCACAGACCTAGATGGCCAATCTATCACTTACACCTCATGGCAGAGCCCAGGTCTCTAGAACCCAAAATCAGATTAAATGGACATGAGAGGGTCATGCTATACCAATGGTAGTCAATACACCTGCCATTAAAAAAAGAACACAGCTGCTCCTTGGAAGTTTTCATATTTAATTCTTATACAACATTGAATCTCAGTGGATTTAAATTGGCATTTTTGACACTGATCAAGAGAAAAAGATACTTCAAGGGCAAAAAAAATCCACAATAAGTTTCAAACTAATTATAAATATAAAACACATAACAACTATCACACAAGTTTTCACTCTGATTAAGTCAGTATTTAGTAGATGTATAGTCATGACAGCCTTCAGTCTGTGTGCTCTGGTCTTTATCAGCTTTCCATATCTGGGCACTGAAATGTGTCCCCATTCCTCTATGCAGAATTACTCAGGTTCTGTCAGTTGTCACATTGGTTGTGAGTGAACAGCCTTTTTCAAGTTTGATCACAAATTCTCAATTAAATTGGGATCTGGTCTCTTAGCCACTCCAGGACATTAACATTGTTGTTTCTAAGCAATTCCTGCATAGCTTTGGCTCCACGCTTGTGGGTGTTGTTTTGCTAGAAAAAAAATTCTCTTAAGGCACTGATTTCTTACAGACAGCATCAGATTTTCCTCCAAAATTTTTCTATATTTTGTTGTATTTATTTTCTACCTTCACAAGACTTACAGGGAGTGCTGCAGAAAACATCCCCACAACTGGCTGATGCCACCATGCATCACAGTGGAAATGGTGAGCTTTTGATATCGTGCAGCGTTTAATCATGGTGTTTGGTCTGATGGCTAAAAAGTTCAATTTTGGTTTCATTAGATTACAGAACTGTTTTTACAAATGACTTCAAACTCTCCCTTGTGCCTTCTGCCAAGATGTGCTGTACGTTTTTCCTCTGTCCAATAAAGCTGTGACTGGTCAAGCAACCAGACACAGTTATTGTCTGCATAGTTTGTCCAGTCACAGCTACTCTAACAAGTAATTCTTTCAGAGTTATTGAATGGCAGCCCTCACTTGTCTACCATATACACATATACTATACCTTGATGGAACTGTTTAATATGATAATGGACAAAGACCATAACCAGGCTTGACACTGTTGGGCCTAGTTAAAACAAACTGTGTAGAAGTAAAAAATCCAAAATATCTGAATGCTAATAAGGCAAAATCACTTACCAGTCTTACTAATCCCATTGGTAAGAATAGGCACACAGCGTTCTTGTCCATTTATGAAGAGGCGACAGGGCTATTAAACACATTTGGATTATGATACAAGTTCACTAATAACTCAGGAGTTACTTGGAATTAGGTCAGAGCTTGAAATGGTACTGATAGAGGAAATAGCTGAACCAAACATGCAAAAAAAAAAAAAAACATGCAAATGCAATTTCTAAGATTAGGCCTTTAACAACATTTTTTCTAATGCCGCTTGAGAAGATCAGATTAGTTGAAAGGTTTTGAACAACATCCCTTCATAAAGCCTGCATAAAAGCAATAAATGCCAACTTAGGCACCATGGCCAGCACAGGTTAGAGTTGCCAATAATCAACATATAGCCTGGAACTGGAGCTAGGATTAATCAATAAAGGTGAACATTTCTGTCAAGTCATGGATGACCTGAAAAAGTGCAGATATGTCTGTCAGTACATTCCACACACATCATATACAAGTCATTTCCACATCATTTTACATTATGTTTCCTAAGAATGACCTAAGCCATGTTTATCTGCCCAATTGAGAGCTGTCTCATTTGTCCTGGGCAATGAACCGGTTCTCTGTCAGGTCAAAGGTTCAGTCAATGTACAATTCTCTATCAGCCCAGCAAACTGGTGAGAGGAAAAACATTTCGCTTTAAAGTCAGCCTCACATGACTAATGATTCTTTGAACCAAGCCATGAATCCATCATCACAATGACCTCCAAGCAACTCAGTTGCCGATCCCCTTTCCTCCTGACCGACAATGATCGGTTTAATAAGCATCTTTTTTCCCCATTTTTACTCGTTGTTGAGTGAAACTTATAAACTGCCCTTCCACTGATCTCTCACTCTGCCCCCACTTTACAAGCCTCACCCTTTGACTCCAAGTGGCAGATCACCAGAACAAACAAATGATCTGAAAAATACTTTGGACAGCCTTATCTCGGTCCTCCGTTAGCGCTGGCCTTTGAAGGTGCTAGTGTTTACAGATGGCTGACAGTTCCTCTCCTGAGCTTCCTGAAAGGGCCAAGAGAAAGAGTCCTTGTGACCTCAAGCCTGAAGTAGTCATGAGAGAGAAAATGCAGGCACATGCAAGCCCATGGATGTATATTTTTACAAGAAAATGCATTCACTTTTCAGTCTCTTAAAAAGCTAAAAGGAGCAATAAAGCCAACATGGCTTGGAATGAGTGAACAGCACCACATTCACATTTGACATCACTATGCCAGAACAAATAAATCAGCAACACTAAAAACACAATTATCACATCCTACGGAGACAATGGGATAATGCAGACAAACCAGATGTAGACTGTACCAAACTGTAAGAAAAAAAGTTTAATTATTGCATCTAAAGCTGTACAAATAATGTAGGCATATACAGGCTGGAAGAAGATGTAAACTCCTTACCAGTAGGAAAGTAGATTTGTTTGTCAGCCAAGCACGTCTTCATTGCCAATTCTAAATATGTCCATCAGTGGGCCACAATACACTGGTGTACACCGATAGTTAGTTTTTCCTGCCTTGGTCCTGATGCTGCAAGAACAGGCTCCAGAAAAGCCAGAAAAAGGGATAATAATAACGAGTGTCTAAGCCAAAATGTGAGACTAAAATCTGTGCCCAAAAATCAAGGGCTAAGGTCAGTAATATCAGGAATCAAAGAAATGAAAATCAGGAAAATCAATTACAGATTAGGGTTTTGAAATCACAGCTCAGAAGAGGATGTGTATTTATGGGTGACCTTCTATAATAATAATATATTTTTACATCTATATAGCGCTTTTCTCAATACTATCCAGTTGCATTGTGATTAAAAGTCATGACCTCTGAGGATAAGCTCCTAACATCTGGGGCCTCATGTATAAACGGTGCGTACGCACAGAAATGTTGCGTAAGAACTTTTCCACGTTCAAATCGCGATGTATAAAACCTACACTTGGCGTAAAGCCACGCACTTTTCCACGGTACCTCATACCTTGTCGTACGCAAGTTCTCCGCTCGGTTTTGCAGACTGGCAGCACCCAGCGTCAAAGCAGTGCTACTGTTCCTGTGTGGTTACTCATTATTTTCCTGACGCGGCTTTATAAATACACTGAAACTAACCGCATATTGTTTATTATTGTAACGCATCTGATTGTAATTAACTTGTAACAATATAATGGTCCAGGGAACAGCCATAGTATTCCAAATACCATAACTGCTTTAGCATTGTTACTCTCACTGCACCTTCTTCTTTCAGCTGCTCCCGTTAGGAGTTGCCACAGCGGATCATCTTTTTCCATATTACTCTCACTGCAGCACTCGGTGTATTTATATCACTGTATCTGAGTGTGAATCACAGCAGCAGCTGTTCGGAAAGAGAATTATCGGTAAACAGCATCAGGCACACGCTACCTCAGCCACGGCAAAACGTTTTAAAGCCTTTCCTGTACGGACCTCGGTTCAGAAACAGTTTCATCCCAAGAACTATAAACGCACTCAATCACTGCTCCTTGTAGAACTGTTTGTACTTATAAGTACAATTACCTCACTGTAAACTTGTACTACAGTTATAATATTGCACAACCTGAGCCACTTTATAAAGCGCGTATTTACATATGATGACGATATCATTTTTAAGATGAAATGCAGCAAAATATGTTTATTATATTATACAGGTAAAACTTTAACTTCATTTAAATAATCTATATTCTTCACTGGGACTGGCGTGAAGGATAGAATAATTAAACATGTACTACGAAGATATTTCAATGTTCCTTAAACTTTTTAAAGAATCAGTGCTCTAAGTTTACAGATGGCTTAACATCTATTACAGGGCTGATTGTGTGGCAATCGGTTACTTGGAGAAAGATAAGCAAGAACTGCATGGGCGCCACGCCAATACATATTGAATATAAAACAGAAAGAGAAAATAACGACACAGCTAAAAATGCAGCGCAAATTTCGACAAAAGTTAAATGCTTGTGTCATGAGCACGAGGCGGCTAGTGTCTGCAACGGACGTGGCCCATCCGCCGTGCATAAGCTACCTACTGACATTGGCGGGCGAAGGAGCCACCGATTCTTTTTCTGCCCAGTGCCACCACAAACCTAGAGCCACCCCTGATACTGCTGCAATAAATAATTTCATCGATTGTCGGCACAATCGCTGCTGTAAAACCCATGTTTAATAATGTGCTTTAACTCTTAATGATATCACGTATACATCTCAGTATTTTAGTTATTCAGAGAGCTGTAATATCACGAATGTAATGGATTATGTGTACAGTCGGAGGAAGAGAGCCGGTTTAAGAAGCAAGTAGTGATTCACACACATAGATCACATAGAAGATCAAATACAAAACAAAGCATTTAACGTGCTACTTTAATTACGATGTGATTTGAGAAACTGGTTAAGTAAATGATTTTAAGATGACGTTTATGATGTTCTACTTTAATGACAAAATAAACTATGCGATTAAAGTGGAAATTTCGAGATTGAAGTTGACATTTCGTGCTTTTTTTCCCCACTGTGCCTTTTTTCTCTGTACCCTAAAAAGCTTTTATATGACACTCAGACGGTAGGCTACGACTCGCCTTTTCACGGCGACTGATATCTGAGCTTTCAAGTTTCTCCAACACGCTATGTCACTCGATCAACTTCCTTTTGTTGATTATACCACGGTTTAATTAAACAAATAGTATATTTTTCCTTTGCCTCCGCTTGGTATTCGCTGAACTCGTTATATTTTCCCCCGTGCTTTTCCCATTGTCTTTTCACAGAAGGCTGAGCTTAAGGGTGATTTATATTGATTTGCATATTCAAAGAGGCGTAATTCTGGGAGGAGTTGGAGCGTTAGATAAAGCGCGTGCACGAGCGTTAGTTTTCACGCTGATCGGGATTTATATAGCGGAAGAACGTGGAAGTTGGAGTACGCACAGATTCCTGCATCTGGATTTTTCTGTGCGTAAGCACATTTCGGCTTTTGTGCTTACGCCATGTTATAGTGCGAGTTCTACGCACGGCGTTATACATGAGGCCCCTGGTGCATTAGCCCCAATAATGGGAAACCAAAATAGTGGTGACCATGAGTTTACAAAATGACGGACAAAACGGTGCAAAGAATATGTCAGAATTAACATGAAAAGGTATAGTGAAATTAGGAACCTAGAATTATACTCTGTGACAAAAAACCTTTATGACAAGTGTAAAAATGACTTGAATTGATAGAGCCATATTTGTAAAATTAAGGAAAAGAAACAAAAACCTAACATAGATTTTCTGCCCACTCAGTGCAGCTGCAGGAAGCTTAGACAACATAACACATCAACATAAAAACAGCAAGAGTCAGTTTTCTTGAAGAATTTTACTAGACATACCTCATTGTAAACAGAAATATATACAAAGGTAACATACAGGTATTTAAATGTTCATTATGGGACCTACGTGATTTACATGAGCTTCATGGACATTTACAAAAACACTGAATGTGGGACGAAACTAACAGGTGTATTAATAAATGACAAGCAAAGGGGGAACACAGTTCAACACATAACAGTAACAGCTAACTGCATTTGGGGCAGAACAATACACTATAAAATTCAATAGTTTGTGGCACTTAAAACTGTTTTATTATGGTTTGGCTCTGTGGCATTACCATTCTTTAGCATTTTTTACTGTGCTTAAACAAGACGTGTCACAAAAATGGGTAATGTTGAGTGTTGATTGGCATTGTGAATTTAGCATAAATATGCAGATGGCTTTAGATCTTTCAAAAATCTGTCTTTTATAAACAAAATATAATGTAATCAGTTCAATTTAGATGTATATTTATATGTAGAAGGAACAGTAAAACACTTTAGAAAACAACTCTCCATGGCAAATACGTATATACCATGTTTATGAAGAAATAAATTTGATTTGAAAAATACCTAACTTATCCTTTAAGTAGGTCTTGGGACTGAAAGAGGCGGGAAGAGATGTCATAAGTCCACCAGCCTGTGGTCTTCGGATCAGAAAACAAAAGAGGGAACGATGTAAATGATGCAGAAATTCCATGTCTCAGAGTGGGACTACAGTTGTCATAGAAGCTTTAAAAATGGCTCCTTATGCCCATATCTTTGACAATACATACATTCTGTCATATACAGTACATGAGCCTGTTAAGTCTCCTATGGGGACATCATATGAGGTCTACTTTTAGGCTTACTTACTCTTTTATAGCTTACAGGAAGTAACAAATAAAAATGCAATACAGAGGAATTAGAAACGGACAATATGTAATAAATTTGAAAACTCAAGCAAAGCTACTTATTCCTAGCCCTCAAATAAAAGTGCTTTCCTTTACTTTGCAAAAATATTGCTTTATTTTGCAAAGACTATGCTTGCTTTTGCCATTAATATTGTACATGAACATACTTTGGAAGTCTACTGTGTCTACTAAGGAAGATATTTTGTAGGCACAGATGTTATAATCATACATTCAGTTTCAATCAGGTTTAAGTTGTCACATATATGCACATTAGAGGTAGCTAAATGGCTTGAGTAAGGGCAATACCGAATCAGAGCAGGATATGGCAGAGTGCACCGATTTTTTTCTTCCCTTTCCTGCAGACGATTCACAGGAGATTCCACCTGGCCCTTTTGACGTCATTTCTGGGTCCGAGCCTATGGAAGAAGACCTTGCCGGCTCCGGCCCCTGTGATGTCACGTCCAGGCTTGAGCCTATGGCTAAAGACCCCCATGAGCCCGACCCCTTTGATCTCCCTTCCTATCTTCCCCCTTTAAAAGCCTCCACCTTTTCCCTATTCCCTCAGTTCTGTTTTGGACTCGGTTTTGTTTACATCAGTGCTGTTATACATTTTTGCAAGTTTGCAGCCAGGATACCAATATATGGGTGGGTGCCCCAAACCTTTTTATGACTCTTGTGTCTGGTTTTTGTGACAAAGTTTTGTACTGATGTTTTAACACTGGCATTGTAATGGTACCACAAAGCTATCTCCGGGGTCTCCATGATGTTTGCATTTTCTCCAAATGCATTTGTGGATTGATGGTTATCAGTAAGTGTGTGAGTGTTCTTAATTGCATATGATTAGCTGTTTTAAACACTAAATATTAAAAATAATTAACCTTATTAATTTGCTTACAAGTATACTCCTCCATACTTAATGTGCTCAGTGATGTGCCAATGTGTTACAACATGCTGCTGGGATTAAAAAGGAGGCAGTTCCTCAATGATGAGACAAGATTACTGGTTACAAGCATGCTATTCAACTTCTTACTTTGTATATTGTTATTATCTGTACATGTTAAATGTGGAGAAAAACCACTGATCTATTTTGGGATACATTGGTTATGATATCATTTTTGAAGCAGTTGCCAAAACAAAAAATGTGTCAAAAAGTACAAAACCTCCATTAAAGATAAAGTTATCTGTAGATAAGCTAAAATGTTCCACAGACAATCACACACTTGTCTAACTATATTGACAAAATGAAATTACGCAAATGAGAACAGATATGATGTAGGTAAATTTTAGCAACTCTAAAGTAGTGTGCAGGCTTTTAGATTTTTCCTCTTATACTTTTGTTTGTAAATGCTACCAAAAGTCAGTTGAAACCTTTGTAGGCTGTGCTTCATCTACGTATATCTTCTTTGTGAAAATTCCAAAAGTAATTCCACAGTTTAACAGAAAAACAAAATATTATGAGATCACAAGGATAATCACCTGCCATGGCTGGTGTAGTATATTTTTTGTACCAGTATTTTCGAAATGCTACCCATTGTAGACCATTTTTTGTTTAAAACTTTTGCAGATACTCTTCATACTAGTGCTATGTTAGAAGGGTATGTAACTTGTTTATTTACTAATATATAAACAATACTATACAGTCGCTGAGCAAATTGTTAGAAATACTAATTTTAAACTAAACTAATGCGCAGTTTATTGTGGCATGGATTCCACAAAATGTTGGAAACATTTCTTTGAGATTCCGGCCCATGTTGAATTTCACATATAGAACTGTATATCTTAGTAGTGCCAGTGTGTGAAACAGAGGTAGTAGTGATAGCTGAACACTCAAGTATTTTTCTGGTGCTAAAGAATATATAATATGTTATCAGTGAGGATATGCGGATCCATAGTAATCTGCAAACAAAAGTCACACCACCATTATGCAGAAAAGCCACTTTTGTGATACATGCTCACTTAGATGATGTCTGTCAAAGACTGTGGCAGCTCCGCTCTGACCATTTTTCCTCTGAACTGCAACTCCCTTTAAAGTACACACTCTTGCAGATCTATGGAATTTGATGTACCCTCTGTAGTACCGCCACAGGTTCATCTCAATAACAGGTCTTTTTATTGAACGACAGTATGCAGCAAGACTACACCTTAAGAGTGTAATAAAAGTGAAAGTTTCACTTTCCCAATTTTACAGGTTACAGGAAATGCCTCCAAAACTAAATTGGGAACAAGTTGTGGCCTGCTTATGTTGTTCTCCACCTGATCACTTTGACTATCATAGTATTAGCATTCACCATCACACTCTTCTTCATCATCAAAAAGATGATACCCCTTATATGCAAGCACTAGTGCCTGCGCAGGGATTTGTGTCATTCATTTACTAAGAAATTCTCTGCCCTCTTTCTAAGACCTTCTAGTTTTAAAGGAACCTTCCATGGCAGTGGGCTGCTAGCACTCAAGTATCTAGCCCGATTCATCTTGGCCCATTATGCCTGTGAAACACTCTGCACTCTGCCACAACTTCCCATATTTCAAACCTTGGGTGGCATGCAGTAGCCTGCTATTTTAGTGCTAGATTTTTTATAGACAAAATATGTTTGTTGTACTTGGACAGGGCTAAGGTATTCAAGTTTGAGTTGTGAGTTTTGCAACATCAGTGTTGACTGCGGAGGGAGTAGTGGTGGTGGAGGTTAGGGATGTGTGCCAGCAATTCAAATCCTATAAACACCATAAGTGACTCTACTCCATTTAGCCCTTGAGCAAGAGCCCATAACCTGCAATTGCTTCTTTTGGGTATAACATTAATCTACATCCAACCCTGCAAGCAGGTCTTCCAATTAACAACGAAAACTTAGGGACTGGTAGCAGGATTAGCACTCCAGCCACTGTAATAAAAACCTCACACTGTTACTCTAAAGTGTCACCAGCTGCACTTGGGTCCCAATCTGGGTGGTTCGCTGTTGGTAGGTGTGGAAGTGCACTATTAGTACATGCTCCCAAAATCTCTCTAGTGTTGACTAACTTTTTTAGACTAAGTTTTTTTTTCTTTTACAGTTCTGGTATCTTACCCTTGCACGGTCCTTTTCCTGATGTTTTACAGTCATCAGGAAAATCCACCTTTTGATCATAACACTCATCAGGCCCATCTCCTAACCTGTGTTCTTGTCAGTGTGCCTTCTGACCCACACTTTTTTGCTGATTGGGCACCATATTAGAAATGTACACTCACTGAGCAAATTTTTAGCAAAACCTATAAAACCTGCTGGGCTGATTAGATAGTTGCATGAATAAGTAAGTGCACCTAATACTTTACTAAATAAGTGCAGAAAAAAAGCAAATTTTTCACATCATGTAACAAAAGAAGAAATGGTGAAATACTCCCTACAGATTTTGCAGAAAAGCAATATTGTTGGTAACACTAAGTTTAATTTCACTTTTACCAACAACCCTTTACTGATTATTGATTAGCTCTAGACACATAAATCATTTGCAACGAGTGCAGAATGCAGCTGCTAGAATCCTAACTGGGAAAAGAAAATCCGAACACATTTCTCCAGTTTTGATGTGGTTGTTCTCCAGTTTTGGTTGCCTGTGTCATTCAGGATTGACTTTAAAATACTGCTTATGGTTTATAAAGCCTTAAATAATCTCGCTCCATCTTATATATCGGAATGCCTGACGCGTTATATTCCAAATTGTAACCTTAGATCTTCAAATGAATATCTCCTTAGAATTCCAAAAGCTAAACTTAAAAGAAGTGGTGAGGCGGGCAGCCTTCTGCTGTTATGCACCCAAAATCTGGAATAGCCTGCCAATAGGAATTCGCCAGGCAAATACAGTAGAGCACTTTAAAACACTGCTGAAAACACATTACTTTAACATGGCCTTTTTATAACTTCACTTTAACTTAATACTGATACTCTGTATGTTCAATTCTTCATAATAACTATTCACAGTGGCTCCAAAATCCATACTGACCCCTACTCTCTCTTCTGTTTCTTTTTCCGGTTTCTTTATGGTGGCGGCCTCGCCACCTCCACCTACTCAAAGCATCATGATGCACCAACATTGATGGACTGAAAGCCAGAAGTCTACGTGACCATCATCATCAGGTCCTTCCATGAAAACCCTAAATACAAAGAGGACTGTTTGACTTATGTTAGGTAGATTGCCCAGAGGGGACTGGGCGGTCTCTTGGTCTGGAACCCCTACAGATTTTATTTTTTTCTCCAGCCTTTGGAGTTTTTTTGTTTTTTCTGTCCACCCTGGCCATCGGACCTTACTTATTCTATGTTAATTAATGTTGACTTATGTTTATTTTTTATTGTGTCTTCTATTTCTCTATTCATTTTGTAAAGCACTTTGAGCTACATTTTTTTGTATGAATATGTGCTATATAAATAAATGTTGATTGATTGATTGATTGACCTTATTGGTTTCTCATACAGTGAACATTTTGTTATTAAAAGGGTGGTCACTGTCAAAATTGCAGATGACTCCACCTCTCAAAGTACTGTATGTTGTTAATGTATTTGCCAAAATAAATAAGTATACTTGGCTACATATGTTAGCCTTCTTGAAATCAAACATAATTTACAGCTAGAACACGACAACTACAACTCTTTAACAGACAATACAGCAAACCTTTAAAAATACCTTGTACAGCCTGGATAGGGACCCTCTGTCCCACTCTGGACCTCAAGGATGCGCGGTAGAGAGGGACTAACACTTGGATGATGTACGGGTGATTGAGAGGTTACTGTTTCTGCCAAATTTAACTTCAGACCCACTGACTTCTTGAGGCAGACATCAATTACATATGCCCTGAAGTGAGCCTGCCATAGAGACCAGATTATATGAAGTGTAAAACATCAGAAAAATGCTTTTGAAGGGCTGAGAAAGCGGCAAAGGAATTACACTTGAAGAAAGGAGGGCTGACAGACCAGTCCCTATCAAGTAGAGATGTTTGAAAACGGATAGCGTGCTTTGTTTCTGCAGCTCAGCCGTCTCTTTTTACCCAACTGTTGCCTGCATAGATAAACATGTGCTTTTCTGTAGAAGAAGTGAAGCAGAAAGACAGGACCTTGTTATTCTTGCTTTTATAAAAAAAAAACAAAAAAAACATCCTCTCCAGGTCAACGACAAACCCAGCAAACACTTGAGATTCAAAGAACTTTAAAAACATTTCAAACAAACACTCACCAGCCCCCTACAGCAAGTAATGAACATGTAGACAGGGATGAAAACAAGAAGGGGGGCGAAAGAGCAGATTATGAGGGAATGGACTGCAATATTATATAGAAATCCAGCAACATCACAACCTGAATCAGACTGGCTGAAACAAGTAAATAAATGTGAGGCAGAGAGACAGGCAGCTACTCTCAGTAGAGCTGTACACCAATATAGTGTCATGTACAAAGCTTATTACAGAAATAAAGAAATACACCTAACCAGAGTCATCACTGAACACAAGGCCTAGTAAAAACTTACAAAGTAGAGAAATGAGTCCCTGAAAAAGCTGTATGGGTAAAACCACAAATGAAAAATAGGGTTCTGGTATCACGATTTGTGAAGCAAGGGTAGTTCTTTCAGGCAGGGACCCAGAACCATTAAACCTCAGACACAATGTCACCCAACACAACTCCAAGTTCACATGAAGATCTTTATTTACTACAAATGCATTTCTAATCGAGCATCAGCCAAAATCAACACAAAAATATAACAGCCAAACAATTTCTTCTTTTCTGGGGTGGGTTGTCGTGTGATGGGTACGGCAATGCACTGTATAAGTGCATGCTCCAAACCTCTTTCTCACTCTCTTCTTTCTTCCAAATGAGTGTCACCCATTCTTTAAAGCCAGACATGGAAATGCTTCTGTTGTCACAGAAGTGGTCATATGGAGCACTTCAGGGTCATAGGGGAAACAACGACAGTCCTTCCCCGGCAGCACCACCTTGCTGCACCCCATGGACCTTGACAGGGTGGAACTTCTGCCCTCCAACCTTGTAGGTGTCCTAACTGGGACCAGCCTGGAGGAACACTGCCACCTATCAATGACGGAGAATCGTGTCTTTTGCCATCCATGTTTGCCCAATCCATCCATTACACTAATCTGACTGGGACAGAAATCTTTAACTATCCTGGCCAGGTTGCAGTTTCTTCCTCATTGTCCTTCTATTATGGCCTTCCAGCCAAGACACTCTCCTTGCCAGTCAAGATGCCAGTCCCCCCCCAAAATTCACACTTAGAGGATCTGTGCAGAACTTTTTCAAAACCTGGTAGTATCTAATCAATAACATTTTAGAATAATTAAGCACCAATGAAGCAGATTTTCTCCCCTTTTTTCTTCTCCATTTATCTTTATTCACTTATTAATTCATCTATTTACTTATTTTTACTAGCTTTAAGTTTTACTCTGCTGGCCTAGCTCTCTTTCTCAAGGGTGAAAGTAGATTTGTTTTCGATCCTATTTTTGTAAAAATGTATTTATTTGTATGTAATGCTGTGTGATTTCAATAAAATCAGTAAAAAAAAAAAGATGTCAGTCCCTTCGTACATGCATTTACAACAAATAGTGGAAGGAACGTATTATACGGAGGACTTGGAAGAGCTCAGCCATACATAGCACATGAACAAATGGATCACTGAAAATATTTTATGTGTTGGTGTTAAAGGCTTGTAAGGGAACATTTAGCCAGAAGCCCAAAAAATGTTTCCTGCACTCCACTGCACATTTATTACAGTTTTGCCTTTTTATATTAGTTTTTATTTCTATTTTTTTTTGACCTTACTTGGAAATTCAGTTTAGTTTTACTTTTCCTTCTTCGTGTATTTATAGTTTTAGTTTAGTTTTTATTTTACAAAGACATTTCTACTTTATTTTTAAATATATTAGTTTCAGTTTCACTTTTAGTAATTATAGTATGGTTAAAGAGCTACTACGGAGTTTAGTTTTTGTGTCACAATGAGACATAACTATATACTTAACGGGTTTGGATATAATATGAATTTAATGTTAGTGGAAGCTTGCTACACTACACAATACACTTTACTATTTGTATTTTTTGTCTGATAAAAACAAGCATAATCAAAACCAGGTACTGAATATCAACAATTTTACACAATTTTATAATTTTTTAAAATAATTGCTTTGTCATTTGAGCAGAACAAATCTGCACTGATTGTTGGCACTTTTTTCTTGTCCTATTATTGCCCAGAATCGGCCAATTTGTAATGAACTTTACTTGAATTTTAAGCTGTGAGGGTTTTTTATTCTAAATATCTACAACACACAACAGGGACAGTGAGACTTGAATAGCCCATGTATAAGAATGGTAAACCCTTAATGAGCAGAGCAATAGCAGGTAATAAGAGTATGGACAGGCACAAAATGACAGACACAGCATCTGAGATTGAGAACAATATATACAGTGGTGTATATACAGACTATTTGCCCCCTTCCTGATTTCTTATTCTTTTGCATGTTTGTCACACAAAATGTTTCTGATCATCAAACACATTTAACCATTAGTCAAATATAACACAAGTAAACACAAAATGCAGTTTTTAAATGAAGGTTTTTATTATTTAGGGAGAAAAAAAATCCAAACCTACATGGCCCTGTGTGAAAAAGTAATTGCCCCCTTGTTAAAAATAACCTAACTGTGGTGTATCACACCTGAGTTCAATTTCCGTAGCCACCCCCAGGCCTGATTACTGCCACACCTGTTTCAATCAAGAAATCACTTAAATAGGAGCTGCCTGACACAGAGAAGTAGACCAAAAGCACCTCAAAAGCTAGACATCATGCCAAGATCCAAAGAAATTCAGGAATAAATGAGAACAGAAGTAATTGAGATCTATCAGTCTGGTAAAGGTTATAAAGCCATTTCTAAAGCTTTGGGACTCCAGTGAACCACAGTGAGAGCCATGATCCACAAATGGCAAAAACATGGAACAGTGGTGAACCTTCCCAGGAGTGGCCGGCCGACCAAAATTACCCCAAGAGCGCAGAGACGACTCATCCGAGAGGTCACAAAAGACCCCAGGACAACGTCTAAAGAACTGCAGGCCTCACTTGCCTCAATTAAGGTCAGTGTTCACGACTCCACCATAAGAAAGAGACTGGGCAAAAATGGCCTGCATGGCAGATTTCCAAGACACAAACCACTGTTAAGCAAAAAGAACATTAGGGCTTGTCTCAATTTTGCTAAGAAACATCTCAATGATTGCCAAGACTTTTGGGAAAATACCTTGTGGACTGATGAGACAAAAGTTAAACTTTTTGGAAGGCAAATGTCACGTTACATCTGGCGTAAAAGGAACACAGCATTTCAGAAAAAGAACATCATACCAACAGTAAAATATGGTGGTGGTAGTGTGATGGTCTTGGGTTGTTTTGCTGCTTCAGGACCTGGAAGGCTTGCTGTGATAGATGGAACCATGAATTCTACTGTCTACCAAAAAATCCTGAAGGAGAATGTCTGGCCATCTGTTCGTCAACTCAAGCTGAAGCGATCTTGGGTGCTGCAACAGGACAATGACCCAAAACACACCAGCAAATCCACCTCTGAATGGCTGAAGAAAAACAAAATGAAGACTTTGGAGTGGCCTAGTCAAAGTCCTGAACTGAAACCAATTGAGATGCTATGGCATGACCTTAAAAAGGTGGTTCATGCTAGAAAACCCTCAAATAAAGCTGAATTACAACAATTCTGCAAAGATGAGTGGGGCAAAATGCCTCCAGAGCGCTGTAAAAGACTCATTGCAAGTTATCGCAAACGCTTGACTGCAGTTATTGCTGCTAAGGGTGGCCCAAGCAGTTATTAGGTTCAGGGGGCCATTACTTTTTCACACAGGGCCATGTAGGTTTGGATTTTTTTTTCTCCCTAAATAATAAAAACCATCATTTAAAAACTGCATTTTGTGTTTACTTGTGTTATATTTGACTAATGGTTACATGTGTTTGATGATCAGAAACATTTTGTGTGACAAATATGCAAAAGAATAAGAAATCAGGAAGGGGGCAAATAGTTTTTCACACCATTGTATATTATCTAAACCTGTTTATCCAGAGCAGGACCACAGGAACCTGGAGCCTACCCAAGCAGGTTTGGATGCAAGGCAGGAAAATCCCTGGTATGCAATATGTATGATATGGCTGATGTTAAGAACAAAAACAATATGATATTTCAACTATCTGATTTGAGAGAGAGAGAAACATTGAAAAAATGGGGACAGATATTTTAAAGCATAATTCTGCTACTGGATTATTTTCACAATATCAGGTATTTTGAGCTGTGAATATGAACTAAAAATGATAAATGAATAAATATAAAATAAATACAAAAACAAATTAGTAAGTTTAGCTTTTCACCACTTGGCAGACTCTCTTCCCCCACCTACCTGTAGTTCAGTAGAGACATTGCCAACTCAGGAATTTTACAAGGTTTGTATCACTTAAACGACCTTTTTAAAGCAAACATGACTGGTCAGCAACAATATGCTGATCTTGTATAATGACCTTGTCAGTGCCATTTTATTTTCAAAAATCGGGAGTGGTCTCCCCTCGACTTTGTCATGTACTCAGATATGCGGATGGATATTTGACGAGTAAACCGCAAGAAAATGATTATATTATGTACATTAAAGAACCATCAACAAAAAATCAAATGAAATTAATAATATATTGAACAATTATTATAAAAGTAAAGTTGAATAAATAAAGACTCTGCAGCTGCATGAAAAAAGAAATTGAGTATGTGTAAAGGTAAAGTACCCCTTCCGGTTAATGGATTTGGCCCAGAAGTTAAGATGTACAGTTTCGGTGTAACAACCACATACTAAATTTCATCCATCTATCTAGTTGCATTTTTGAGATATGGCTACACACACACACATAATTCCAAAAAACAGTATTTTCGGACTTGGAGAGTTCTAAAACGTCAAGATTCATCAAAATGTTGAGGTCGAATTTTTTTCATGATTAGTATACTTTCTCTACAGTTTGTATACTTCAAGTGCGAAGTGGCAGGTGAATTACTGTCAACAAAAAGCAGGCACCTGAGAAAAAAACTGAAATGTTACTCACTCGTGATTTTTCTGTCCATATGGTAAAGTTTTTGTTGAGCATCGCATTCTGATTTAAGGCGTTTGAATTGCATCTTGATATACAACAAGTGCAAAGAAAGGCAGCACGTAAATCACTTTCTATTCCACACGCTTTATACACGTATTCAGCTTATTCTGTCACTGCAAATGCTGTGTGAAAAGCCGCCTCCATCACCAGTCGCCAATCACTGGATAAATACGTGCTGGCAGCTTGTGGTGGATGGCTTTCAGTTTTAAAGTTAAATGTTATAAGTGTTAAAAACGAACAGCGAGAAAATTAATTCAAATAAGAAAACTAAAATTATGTTTAGTTAATTATTATTTAATTTCAGTTAGTCTTTCTGGCTTCTTTAATAGTTTAGTTTTAGTTTTTCATTCCAGTTTTGTTAATTATTTTATTTCAGTTTACGAAAATATTTTTTTAATAATAGTTTCAGTTTTGATTTTAGTTTTCATTAACTATAATTACCTTGCTCTACTGAATTGAAACTGAAGGATTCAACATTCCCAACTGTTCCAGTGGCTTCTCTTCAGTTTGGATTTGTATGCACTGTATTAATTATTATACTACAGTGTATATTAGGAGTGAAAACTACCTTTTAATTCAAGTTAAAAATATATATCCATTTTGTACCGTATTTCTCTTGCCTTAATATATCCGTCATGGTTACTGAATGGGTGTACGTACATGTTCAAGTATGGGCTGCACTTCTGAAAAGAACACATTCCCAGGGAGCAAGTGCCATGTGCTGGATATAATGGAACAAGTCTTTACAGAAATCAAATTCTTCAAATTGCATTAAGAATGCTGCATTTTTACATTTTTAACAATATGAAATTAATGATAAATGTTTCGCATACTAGTACAATTCAAAACATTTTGCTTGTACTACATTTAGATCCTTGAGTTCAGTTCTGCATAAGCCTCAAGGAGCCATGTCCATCCTAACAGACAGGTAAGTCCATTCATTAAAAAAAAATATTAGAAAAATTACATTTTGTATTTAAAAAAATGAAAGAAAATACATATACTTGTGAATTCACAAATTATAATTTTTTTGATGAGCAACTGCAATAAAGTTTCATGCCCAGATATGATTTTCAACGCTGGTAGCAACTCAGCATTATGTTAGGTGTGAGCTTGTGCATATATTGCCATATCATTCATGTACTGTAGATCATTACACAGCAGGGAACATTATTTTTCAAAAATGACAGTGTGGATATTAGAATGTGGATAAATTACTTCCACAACTTTTATTCCAAACAAGACTGGAAAGTACGCTCCCCCAATCAGGTACCGTAGTGAAGAACCCCACTTTGGAGGCAGCAGAATGCAGCTAACAAGTGGTAGGAACATGGTTTCATTTAGCATTAGCTGTGAAGAAGGCATTGTGTCAGACTAAATCTTAAGTGCTAAGTTTGCTTGCTGTGGATTAAGTGGGCACAAAAAATCTTAAAACAAAGTCAGGTATAATCTTCAACTTTTTGGTTTGCTGTGTGTTTGCATGCTTTGCACCCACCACTGTGTTTCTTCTGCTGTACTACCTTGTACTACCTTGTGTTAATGTATGCATATGTACTTCATTGTTGTTTGCATGTATTTTTATTTTTGCTTTTGTTGGTTTTGAGTAATTATTTTTACATATTTTCTGTTTATAGTTGTGCACTGTGCCTTTAAATGTAACTGTGTTCCATGTTTTTTGTGGGTGGAGCCCCAAGAGGCTGAACCACCCTGAAGTTACCATTCCTTGGAACCTCCCACTGGCTACATAGGAAGTCAAAAAGCAGTGGATTGAGATAGTTACTTTAAAATAAGTTTAACAAGAATGCCGTTGGAAAATTGTTAAGGGTGAATTTCACACAAACTTCTTCTTCTTCACACAGAGAAGCATAGACACATGAAATAAGTGACCAAGTAGTGTATTATTTAGGACTTTAAGGGTAGGGTAGGACTTCAATGACTTTCAAAACATGACAATGTTATTTTGGGGGAATTAAGTGAATAGAACTGCCGAGCTTTGTTGGCCTGAATTGTCTGTTCTCAAATAAACTGTTAAAAAGAAAAAAAAACTGTAAGAGTTGTGAATCATTTGTTAAAACATTGTGTTTTCTGTCTTGGATTATCCAGCTCTCAATTTTTTCCACTCATAGTTATAGAATACTAATTTTTGGATTTTATTATGGGATTTAGGATTAGGATTACCATTTGGCAACCCCTTTATGTGTCTGTTCTATGTATTTTTGAATTTTTTTGTTAATATACTTTACATTTATAAAGATTCTTTGCCGTGTTAATAGAAGCCAATGGTTTATGGTTATCATTTCTCTTGTAGAGCTTATATTATATATTTATATACATGTATACTATTTTGCCATCTCCCCATTTTCATGGTTTCTCTAGTTGAAACCATTAGGTAGCCTTAGGAATCCGGCTGAAGCCAATGTTGCCTCTGCTGGGCACACCAGGTAAGATTCTGGCCTGCTCCAAAGCGGTTTTTGGAGATCTCACCATTTTCCTTTGAAGGAAATTCCAATATCATGACATTTTGGTGCTATTCTGTTCTAGTTTGGATTGTGTAATTATTACAGAGTACAGCATTCAGTGAGTATAATATTTCATTATACAATTTTATATTATGACTACAGCATCTGCTATGGGGCTCAAAACATTAAAGGTATTTACTGCAAGGATGTATTTTTGTGCTGTTTTTGCTTAACTCTAGTTTGGCTCCTGAGTAAAAGGTCTGTCCTACTGATGTTAGTTTGTCTGTCTGAATGCAGGATGTCTGCCCAGAGTTGCACTAACTTCTTGTTACCAACCATCTCTTCAATCCAGTGTACCACTGTCATTCGTATAATTTCAATTCTTTTGACATTAATGCTTTATTAAAAACAGTTCATTATCTCATTAAGAATTAATTTGATTTTAAATTGAAAAGACCACCTTAAGACTTTTGACAATGAGTCTGGCTACATGACAGTAAGTTTATTGCGACAGGGATTGCACCGACCCTTGAACAACACATTCACTCTTAAACTGGGGTATTTTTCTTTAGTGACAAAAATGTATCCACACAGTAAGGATAAGAAAAAAAATTTGTTTTACATAAAATCAGATAAAAACATAAACCAGACCTGTATGGGCCTTCCTGAACATGTTAGTTTTATCTCTTACAAACTTTAAATAGAAGACAACCTGCTTTCCCCTTAAATGTCTTCTTTCTCCTACTCTTGCTGTCTCTTCTCTTCTATGTAGGGTTTTGCCAATCTTAGACCTCGGCTTAATTAGCTGTGGCAAGAGGGGAAAAAAATGTAAAACCCTACTTGGGTGTTTCACCTTACATTCACATACACTTCTGGTATCACTAGAACCATTGGGTCTAAGAAGCCCACATACTTCTGAACTGTTTTCCTGGGCTGCCCGACTTCCAATGAGAAATTATTCACTGCCATCTAGTAGCCCAGGAGAGACAGTTTAGTTTCCAGTTTGCCTGCTCTTATTTTGTTGGGCGCCCTAAACTCCATGCCCTTGAGTACAAAATTAAAATAGGACTATTGCTTCTGAGAGATTGATTATTGGGAGTCTACATCAACAACAACATTTATTTCTATAGCACATTTTTATACACAGGATGTACCTCAAAGTGCTTTACAAGATGTTAAAGAAATAGCTGCAAGAAAAGAAAAAACAAGTTGAATTAGATAAAAATGAATAATCAAAAATAGTATACAACAAATAATGTACACATATTAATATGGATAGAATTGTTTTTTTTTGCTAGGCAGGCAGTGTGGTGTAGTGGTTAAGGCTTTGGACTTCAGACCCTGAGGTTGTGGGTTCAAATCCCACTACTGACACTGTGTGACCATGAACAAGTCACTTTATTTGCCTGTGCTCTCATTGGAAAAACTAAAGGAAATGTAACCAATTGTATTATAAATGTTGTAAATTGCCTTGGATAAATGTTTCAAGTCCCTAAATGTGAGTCTGATGACAAGGTCAGGTGGATAGAAAAAAAACCCCGCTGAGCATTTTACCTAAAGTCAATCTTTTTTTATTTTTTAGGCATTGTCTTAGAGAATTTGATACAGTGGGTTGCTTTCATTCAGACATCACATACAGCTGTACAGGACTTAGATCATGATGGTGATGATGGTGCAGAATGGCACAACAGATGACCTGGAAAAGATCACTGTCTACATACTTTCATAAAATGCTCTGGAAAGCTACATCCTAGGTTCTTGTCATGTGCTTTGAACAGGTCAGAACTTGACAGTAAAAGAGGCAGTTTATTTAAGTTTATTAATCATATAGGACACACAACACCATGCTATCACACATTCTAACAAGACTGAGCTACCTATCACATTTTAAAACTTTTTTTTTATATGAGGCAGTTATTTTGAAACTTTTAAAATGCCTGAAGTCTGATACTTAGACTTTTGGAATTTATTTATGTTTCTACTTGAGGCTTGCTTTGCCAACCTCTTTAATAAACAACACTATACAATAAATAGTTAACATCTTTTTAAGTGGGGCAATGCAAAAATCAAAGCTAAGAAATTATTTAAGTTTCAAATGTTTGTTACAAGCATCCAAGTAGACTGCATTTAGAGAACTGAGACTGAATGATCAGTTTCAGGTGTGTCTAAAATTAAAATAATGTCACATCAATATTAAATATCAAACTGTGAAGTGAAATATTAATTTGAGGGTTGAAAAAATTTTGAAACATAGCCTCTTCTATTCTTCATCCTAAAGTGAATATTAACAATTAAAGACTTATCAGCAATGTCTCTGTCATGGACATTTGTGCCTGCAATCCACTAAAGTAAAAGTGTGAACAACTAATAGACATATAAAGCTCAACTGTGTCTGCCTGTCTAAATTCATTTCTAGGAGCCTTTTGCATTTTGAAAATGTTGCATTCCCATAGGGGATACAGAGAATCTTCTGCTACCCTAATCCAAGATATCATAATACAGGGCATAATGTGAGGAGCTGGGAAGTGACTACTGCATCTTTCACAGAACCAGTAAAAACTGGAGTGTGACTGTATAAATTATTCATGACCTCTAACCATTACATTTGCGCTGCGTCTTGACTTACAAAAATGGGTATATGGACTTTAACGCTTGTCCAAAAAAAGACAACATGATTTGGTAAAACAGACTTTCATATTTGGCTTATGGGATGAAATTGCAGAAAATGATATCAAAGGCACAAATAGTAAATGTCTGGATTTTGTGACCACTGATATATCCACCTCTCTCTTTGTATCATATATAGAGAGACAGACAAATGCACATGAATGGAGAGTTTATATATATATATGCACGTGTACTACACTACAATGTATATATACAGTGGTTATAAAAAGTATTAATACAACATTGAATCACAGTGAATTTAATTTGTTTATTTTTTTACTATGATCATGGGAAAAATACTCTTTTAATGTCAAACTGAAAGCTGACCTCTGCAAAGTGGTCTAAATAAAGTATTTTTCTGTTAATCACAGTGAAAAAATCTAAATTAATTCCATTGTAAATTCCAATATAAAGTATAAGAATAAAATTCTAAGAAGTGAATATAGGTGCTGTAAGTAGGTGTCATGGAAACATGGGAGTTAGCAATGCAGCTTCATGGAAAGAAGGTTCAAATCCCATGGCCTGCTGTGTACAGCCTGTACATTTTTCCTGTGTCTGTAAGAGTTTCCCCTCACATCCCTAAAGACACACATGTTAGATGAACTGGAGATTCCAAACTGGCCTCATGCAGGTGTATGGATGAGTAGGTCAAGCAATGGACTGGCACCTCCCTTGTGTATAATGTTGTAGGAATGGGTTTCGGCCCCCATGGATTAAACAGATCTGAGAATGTGTTATTATGTTGTGTGTAAAGTAGAAATAAACACATTACGTACACACAAAAACCCACCCAAAAACAATCCCATTCTGTGAGAGACACTACTGTTTAGAATGCTTGATTGTGGACTGACCGAATCTTACTCACACATTTAGTACCACTTCTGCTCCTCATTACTGGCTAGAACAATCAAACCATATCACAGAGGAACACAATACTGTACATGAACACATGTATTTCATGCTTAATTTTATGTAACACTCATATACACCGTGTGAGACACCTGAGCATGGGGAGTGTTTTGTGGTTTTCAGCAAAGGGAAGCACAGAGAGATGACTAAAGGTATTGTATGGTCACTAACACATGTTCCATTTCCATTCCTAGAATGGAGAAGTCCTTTCCAGACCAAATTAATGACGTGTGTCACCTCAAGCCCCGTTCCTTCCAATCCAGAGAGTACTTAAGAAAGAAAGAAATGGAAGTCAGCATTCACTCATGGACCAGCTTCTGAATCCCCAGAAGCCTAAATCCAATGTCACTGCTGATATTTTCTCCTTGTTTAAAGCTGCTTTTCTTTAGTCCTTCAGATGCTTTAATTAAACATGGCATCCTCTGGGACCCCAAAGCTTTGTTTCAACCTTGCCTTGTCATTTACAATAGTTAGCTAAATTTCAAAAAGCTTCATTATTTACTACTTTTTCTCTACAAGCTTTAAAACTGAGTTAACACAGACGTAAGAGGAACATGGGCTAGCAAACATGCTTTTGAAACAGAGTGCATGCAGTCCGTTCAAAAGCCTATTGCAATAAGACCTAAAAAACAGTTTTGAAACAATGGATTGTTCGGTGGATAGCAAAGTACAGTATATCAACATAAGAAGGTGGATTACAAAGGTGTGTATATCACAGAATTAGGAATGTGAACCCTAGAAATGTTGTGAGCAGTTTGTGTCTGTATTCAAGTGTCATTTATTTCTTTCTTTTTTGCATTCATGAATGAAGTCATCAAACACATACTGCCATAGCATCATACTATTTCAGTGTTTTAATAGGCAGCAGAGTTACTCAAATGTATATCAAGTGTTTCCTAGTTTCTTGTATTGGTCACTGTCAGTGAAGGTTTTGAAGAATAATGTGCTCACAACACAGCTTAATCGCCAACTCACCATTTAAACAACACTGATGATTAATTCTGTTCACGGAAGTCAGCTGCAGATTTCTCTTACCACATTAGCAAAGGATTTCTGAAGGAAAATAGTTGCACATTATGCTTTATTACCATTGTGAGCTGCATAACTGAGCACAATTTTCTTAAACTAACATTTTGACCGTCTATAGGGGATGAGATTTAAACTTAGGTTCATGATTATTTTCTCTTATAGATTTTTTTTTTTTTACAAAAGTGAATATAAAGCAAGAAATATGAACAAGCGTAGGAAAAGAAGGTTGCATGGACTGGGCCATAATTAAGAGAAGAGCTTTGAATGTAGAAAATTCCACATTGATCTATGTTAGGGCCATTATCCTTACTAATTTACATTAAAATTATACATTCCACAAAAAGAAAGCATAAGCACAAGAACAATTTTAGTGGCATTACTTGACATAAGGGTCAGTGGGCATTTTTTGTTATTGTTTTGTTTAGTGAGTCTTTGTCTAATGAATAAATGGGGTTAGCGGTTGGATGAACCAATTTAATGGCAGGCAACTGCTCTGAAGAAAGTAAACCCCCCAGCCCCTTTGTGACACTCTTACAATGGGTCATTTGGGGCCAGCAGAGGAGTTTGCCTTGCACCCTCCTTCTTGGAAGCAACTCTGTTACCCATTAACAGAAGAGGGAATCCATTTAAACTGTAACCATGCAATTGGGTTATGAATGTGACCTTTCCACCCCCCACTAAAAAAGTGTGCTTTGTGAAACAGCTCTTGACATTATAAACAAGAATTACTGCTGTTAAAGAAAGAGAAGACAATTCAAAACAATCAAGACTGCATGTCCCACAGCTGTTGGGAGTTCCAGGTCTGTGCGACCTCCACATGATATATTAACCCCTCATATGTAATGCAATCCTAAACCAAACTGAACATACAAACCGTAGAGAGCAGAGCAAACCATAACTAATATTTATTTAGGTTTAAAAAGCACACTGCTGATTCACAGCAGGCCAACACTTTAAAAGATGTACTCTATACAGTGCTAACAGAAATGAAATTGCTATTTATTGTAGCACAGTTCTCAGTTCAACTCACAACCAAAATTAATGAGTGTCATGTCTTACAAATGTCACCTGTCTAATGGGCCTAATTACTTTTCTGCTAGAAAAATGTTCAACAAAGCTTTAATAGCATTTATGTGAAAAATACGAAGACAGACGTCAAGTGAAAATTTAAATATATTGATGTGAAAGGGGGATATTAAACAAATAACACAATAAAAAAAGTCTTGATCTGGTCATTAGCTACTTTTCTCTATTTGCAAGTTTAACATCCCATGCTAACTGATTAACATGAGCCATGTAAAAGCCATCCATAAATACAAGAAATTCATCGGCAGCCTTAGCAAAGCATTCTATTTCCCCACTGGGACTCAGTTAATAAAAGGAAAGTTTGTGTTTGCCACGTGGGTCCCAAGTTGGCCTTAAATGAATAAACCATCACAAGAAACCTTTTAGAAAGAAAGAGAGTGGAAAAAAAGAAAAGAATAATTTTGGAAATCTGATACTACCAGGCTGTCCCAAGTCTGGAATAAAGTAATTCTAAACAGGAAGGTCAGCTCTTCTACAGCTGAAGCTGCATTGGCACTTTGTAATTCATGTGTATTTTTTCTTATTTGCACCATGGACCAGAGAGATCAATGCAACACCAAAGATGAGAAGTCCTGAAAAATCAACTGGTTTAGGGATGGGTGTTGATGCATAATGCATCCCAGGCCAATTGAGAGTCACCAGTTAAATACAAATTCAAAAATACTAAAATAAAAAAGTTGTACCATAGTGTATGGAAAAGAGAATCTGAGTATGTAAGCTTTAAAAAAAATTTTAAAAAAAATTACAACTTTTGTGTAGATGTAGATTTTGAACACATGGGTTTTATTTAAGAACCACCTAGAAGAGAAACTTGTTGAACTTTGCTTTTATCTAATTAAGCAAGGCAGTTAAATCAAATAATCTGTGATGTGTGAGCTTTCCTGTGTTATCCCCTCCTTAACATTCTTTTATATGTTATAGATGAAATGTTTTATTTTTTATTATAGCATGACTACAATATTTGTACCCTTTCAACATTTTACACGTTTTTTTCAAGAATACAAATGTCATACCCATACCAGGGTACAGCTGTCATAGCCCCTAAATTTACAGCCTAAATGACCACTTGTACCTTTATTTTTTTGACCACAGTGGAAGGTGAAAGGAGCACAGGGTCCGAGTCTATCCAAGGAATTCAGAAAAGCAGTAAGAGCGGCACCTTCCTTGTTTAGGTTGCAAAAAAAGTGGGAAGGAAGTAGAGGCATGGAGCAGCAACCCACCTTAAAATTTCTCTTGGAGCAAAACAAACACAGCTGATTGCTTGGAAGAGTGTTGACAGCCAAATACATCAACAAACTGTTCTGCTTAAAATACTTCAAAAATTAAATATAAGTACTAAAGCACTTTTTGGTCTGTTATTATTTTGATTAAATGTATAAAGATTTTTGAATAATAATATTTTAACAATGACCAATATTAAGGGTGATTCCAAACTTTGGACACAAACTGTAAATACAATTCCATCCAATCTCAAGTAATAACATCCTTGAAACAATAGAATTATGCACATAGTAATGATGTAAATACACATGACAGTCATAAAACAGAACACACAACTTACCTACATCAAAACAACAAACCATGAACCTTTATAATAAATATTAATAATTAATATTTTATTATGAATGCATTTACAGAAATTAAAGTATCAACATACTATCTATCTATCTATCTATCTACTGCTGTTTATGTATTTCAGTCTGGCACAGCTTACTGGGTAAAATAAGTAATACAAATAGAAGATAATAATAAAATTAAAACACACATGAAGGAGCTCTCAGTTGTGAAAAGTTGTCAGCATCCACAGAAAACCAAATGCACAAGATAGCTATGAATTGACATTATAAAGAAAGAAGTAAAACATAAAAATAAAACAAAAAAGAAATATTATTTATGTGATTTCAACTGGTGCAGACATTACCCGCAATGACTAAAGTCATGTGCTGAATCAAAATGTCAGTGTAATATTGTCATGTCAGAGCGTATTTTGCTGGCCAGAAGAAAAATGATATCTGCCCATAGATTATCAGGTTACACTCTTAAAACTAAAGGTGCTAGAGAGGTTCTTCAGAGCGATGGTTCCTGAAAGACCCATCAACATGAAGGTTCCAGAAAGAACCTTTATATGTTTAGATCTATAACAGGCTCCATATAGTAAATAACCATAAATAGATGGTAATGGATCTGTGAGATGATTTCAAAAGAATTCTCACTGCATACAGTAACACAGGCTAAGTCCAGGTTTTCTTAATCTGTTACTGTCCGGCTAGGTAGCTCACCATATGTTAAAGATTTCAGGTTTCTTCTACATATTAGGAAGTTTTTAAAAGCACAAAAAACCAACTTCATATGCAAAGAGCCCTGCTCAGAATGAAATGGTGCTTTGTCAAGCAAAGGTTCAACAAGAAACCACACAACCCAGTAAAGGACCATAAAGTGCCATTACAGAACCATTATTTTTTTAGAGTGTGTGTAGAAATGACATAACTTACCCCACCAAAAATAAACTATTTTTTGCAAATAAGAATCTTGTTTTAAGCAAAGCTAACAGTAATTGGTGAATTTAAGATTGTCAATGCAATTCACTCAGATAAAAATGTGTAACATGATGATGAAGAACTATAGACGATGGATAATATGTATTGTATATTCAGTTTCTGGTATTGGCAGTACAACAAAGGAGCCAGGAAGAGAGAGGCCAGGCCTCTCTTTACTAAAACCAGTTTAAACAATCTAAATGGCAATCACTTTAAATACTGGTCAGCAGCAGGGAAGAATGCAAGCTGCAGCAGGATCAAATATCTGCAGAGTAATTTTTCGAAACACATGTTCTTTTTTTAATATCATTCAATAATGTATCTGTTCACATTTCCTTATACATGGCTTCTGAAAAGAAGGATGACAAAAAAAAGGAAATAAGAAAATCAAAACACTGGGAAGCTTGAAAGCCATGTAGGAGAGTTTGATTGTTTCCCAATGTGCATTGCCAGCAGGAATGCTTCTTATTCATAACAAGAGACTTTCCTTTCTTGTTCTTCTTTCTTTGTGCATTTAAATAATGAATATGTATCTCTGTCTCCATCAAAGTGTTATTTAAGATAATATTTGAGTGTGTCATGTTCATCCCAAATTATAAGCAGCATCTTTGATAACTCCTCTTTCATTATGAACACTACAGCCAAATCAAATGATTTTTTTTTTCACACCGTGCAAGCCAAAAACATCTATTCTATAATCCTTTGTTCTTTTCCTTGGCTTATTAGACTTTGTCATCATGCCTGAATAGTAAACATAAAAAAGGTGAAACTGAAAAAGGATATGTGTACTTTAACCCAAGTCGTGCTGGTGTCCTAAACATTCTTAGGAATTGGGACGGCTGTACAAATTCCATTGCATTAGTCTTAAAACACTTTGATTATAAATTACAAGGTCACCAGAAGAATTATTTTAGTAATCAAAAAATATGTCATGAAAATATGCATTACATCAGCTAGCAATAAATCAGGTTTTGACTCCTGTAACTCGTACACAACTGGCAGAGGTTAAGTATTTTTATTTAATAACTGTTGCATAAGAGGACTGGAATTTCACTTTATTTTTGTATTCATAATAAAGGCAAACAATACATAATACAACACTATATAAAAATAAGCATATTTTAGGATAGGATACCATTAAAAAGGGATATGCTATATTATATGATTATTTCTGAACCAGACTGCACAATATGAAGACTACTAAAAAAAGAAAGAAACTATTGTTAGCTACAAGAATTTGATACCAGATATCATATCATATATATGTAAGAAAGTTTCCTTTGATTTTTGAATAATTATACTACTAAAGCAGTTTCACATTTTGGCTTGACATATGAACTGTTAGATGTTGTACTAATGCATTAAAAAGGCAGACATTTACAGGTAGGTGCTACAGCTCGTGAAGATGCTATATTCTCCCTGTTTTGTATAGTTACCTCGTACTGGTCACATTTAAAATTGTGCACTTACTGTAGCTTAACAATGGAATGAGATTATGGCACATACAACTTTGCTAAATAATTTTTTAAATGTTGCCTAAATTTTGTAAATGTAAATATCTGCATAACAAAACACAGTTAAAAACTACTTATAGTAAAATATAAAGACATCACTTTACAAAACATAGCAATTAATTTCTTGCATTGGCCCAGAGGGATGATTCAGGTGCAGTCTGAATGACTAAAATCTCTCTCAATGGAATCTCATGACATCAGTGTCAATCACAGCACAGCAATGTTTCATTCATTAGAGGAATCCGCCATTCTGTTTCCCCCTCACAAACCATATCATAATGTTCTTATAGAGGCAGCTGGCAGGCTTAGAGAGGCTCACCTGCCACTAATTCCCTAAGTAACTAACAAATTACCCGTGTTTGCTGTCTTCTTGAAGATTATGCCACACATGTACTATACAGGGCATATTTCTTCCGAGCGTGTCTGTCCTGTGTTTGTGGTTAAGAGGCAAAGAAAGCTTATTATCTGGACACCTTTGGTTTTGATAAATGCAAGAAGGTAACAGGCCAGTAGAACAGCATGTAAAGTAGGATAAACAGCTTCTTGTTGATTTTAAGTGAGGTTCATCACATTCCTGTGAAGGCTCAAGTTTGACTTTTGCCATCACAAGAACATGTGCTTGAATAGAGAGTTCTTCTAGATGTACTCTTGTCTTTTGTTTTGTACTTCCACTAGCCTGACAGAAGGGCGACTCGACAAGCATGTTAAGACACGGACACCAACACAGACGACAAGAACAGGCCATCTTTTTCCCAGTGAGTGAAAAGCATTCGGGATATATCTAATCTATAAACATTTTTTCAATCCTACAACATTCCACACACTGCTTCTACAGATGTATTTTCTGAAGAACTAGATTTTGTCTTATCCCAAAGACATCACATTATGGTCAGTGCTGCTGCTGCCAAACCACAGTTTCATGAAGGTAATTTTGGCTGCAACTCCAAAAAAAAGTTAAAAAATAAATAAATAAAAGATACTCACAATAAGAATAAAACATTTTAAAACATGGCATGAAAAACACCATCTGCGGTAAAGTGTCATCAGACATCACAATACTGAGTTTTCTACATGTCTTTACTATTAATGAAGCAAATAAAATAGGGACATAATTTTGATCTGTGATCTGATGACAATCGGAGGTTGGATGCTTGCAGTAATTCTCTTTGAATACCTAAGCACGTCTAATAAAAAAAAAAAAGAGCTCTAATAGTAATGTGAGTTTTGAAGTTTTCTAGTTGCAGAGATCTGGAGAGTTCAGCTACCATCACAATTCAGAACTTAGTACAGACACCTGAACTATTACAAGCCTACCTTGGCTGTTTTTTCTCTGTTCCTTGTTTGACCTCTTTAACATTTAGTAAAACGAAACTTGTTATAAATAGAAATGTCAGTCTATGGCTGTCATCCACCAGATATATAGATATAAGAAATTACTGTCATACAGATATTCACTATAAGCCTGTGTTGCCAGTTCTGTTTTCTTAACTTAAATAAATGCAGTCCTAAAATATTGTTTTCCAGAATAACCAAGAAAAAGAAAATTACATAAAGAAGCTATTTATTGTCCAGGGACAAGAAATAGCAAGGTTAAGTTTTCATAAAACGGGTAGACATTAGCATACAAACAACAGTCTTTTAGCTTTATTGTAAACTTTAAATCAATAAAAATAATGAAAACTCTCAACATATTTTATTTTATGGTCTAACACAAAACACCAGAAAAGGCAGCTAGGACAGGACAGGGTTAATTCAATGCCCCATTCTGCACTGAAGATTGTGCCGATTATCAGCAGTGGCTGCATATCACCTCAGATCTTTGAACACACCGGCTGGCAGGCTGGTCAAAGAGGCCTGACATGGGATGAAGAGGGTTAACTCTGAGGCCTATCCACTCGTTTTCTCTGATGCTTCTGGAGATATTGTCACTGGATGTATCCTCTGCAGAATTCTATTCAACACCTCTGTCTTAAGGTACAAAGCTGCAGGCTGTCATTGCTTAAGGAAACACAAATATGAAGCTCTCTATCTGTGTGTGAAATTCTCTAAAGGGGTTTAAGTATTTACCCTGAACACTATCAGGCAGTTCCTAAAATTGTGCTTATCCTGTTGAATAAGCACTTCAAACAGAATTGTAAATACCGAACCCTTGAATTTTGGCATACTTCTCAAGTGATATTTTAAAGATTAACATCTCCATAATGTAAAATTCATCAGCACAAAAAAATACACACATATACACACACAACACAAAGAATGGACCATTTATTTTACTGACAGAATACCTTAAGATTGAAACCACAAAACACACATTAAAAAGAATAAACCAATGTTGCACTCATAAAATCAGATGATAAATAAGAATTGAGGAAATACTTATCTTAACAAATAATATTTCATTGAAATTTACAAAAAAATGTAAAAATGAACAAAACACCTATTTGATTCAACAATTCAGATTTCAAGGTTGCTAACTGTTTCCACTATATTCCAGCTCTAGCAGAACAAACATTTCATTTGCTTTAAGTATTTACTCTTATTTTATCATAAATGATAAGCTGAAAAAAATAGCCTATGTGAGTAAGAAACAAAATAATCTATTTTTTAAAAAGCAGGGTGAAGTTTTACATTCTTTTCTAACTGAAAAGTGAACATTTTTACAGACACAAATCAATAAATTATTTTATTAGAATGAAGTTATGTAATACATTTTTTGAATATTAGATCATAGGAATTAATCTCCCATTTTATATTATTTAATCAGAAATAGAATGGAAACATTAGCAAAAGAAAAAATAAATTACGTTTGTAAAATTCAAAACATAATGCTATATTATAGAATATATTAAATAAAGAACTCTGTGATGTTGGGACTCAAATTATACTTGCTAAACAGACAGCACCAGATGCTCACGGAAGTAATGAAAGTGTACATTAGTTAACACAGATGCACATCTGGAAGGCTTATAGGATGGATATACCCTACACATAAAAACCCATACAAGAATAAAACCTTTTAAAATATTTAGGGTTCAGATCGATACACACTCACACACACATTTTTTTATATATATATATATATATATATATATATATATATATATATATATATATACACCATGAAGGTCTGCCATTGTCAGGCACTCTTCCACCTACCTTTGGACTTGTTGGCGATACATTAATCAGCTTGGAGAGCACCTTGACCAATTATCACAGCCGGGTACATAATAACGATATATATATATATATATATATATATATATATATGGTGAGGGAGAACACTACCTTCTCTTGCTACTGTATTTCAGTGTCACATCCTGTGTTTTCACCCAACCTTTTAGTAGACTCGGTGGAATTTAAAGGCACTCTTTGAAGTGAGGGCTCATAGTCTTCCATAAAAATAAATTTTAAAGACTTTAAAATAGAAGGAAATTACAGTATATGTGCATCTGACACTTGTACAAATTACCACATATAATCCTTGCCCATTTAAGTTGAGCATTTTTCTTAAATTAATGTAAACTACCTATTTTTCATTAAAGTGACAGACATTAATCTCTTTCACAAAATAATTTACGATAAAACATATGAAAGAACGATAAAATTTATAATGTTTTACAAACGCATTAAATAAATGGATAGGGATTAATTGGCCCAGAAGACCTTAAAATAATTATATATATACACTGCAATTCTATACTGCGATGAAATTGATACACTTTAATAATTACATTCTTGGCTCTGGCCCACTGAAGTCAATAAAGGTTATTAAGGCCAATTGCTGTCTAAATACATTACTGCTGCAGTAAACTGACAGTGAGGAAAAGAGTATTTCATAGCCAATATGAGAATTCATTCCCCTCTACAGGGAATTTTCACGGCCTGTCTATGTCTGCACGCTGCGACACAAAACCAGCACAGATTTGCTTAACCTTTAGATTTTGATCAGAGCAGCTTACAGCCCAATAACATTCTCATGACCTCTAACACCATCAATAATTTAATCAGTTATCGATACGTAAATCTGAAGGGAGAAGGATTTGGAGAGGGGGACTTGCTAATTGCCACTAGTCAGAAGGCGAATAAAAGGAAAAAAGAGAGAGACTGGCACTTTCCACAGACTTGTGTGCATAAACTGAACATTTTATTTTCCAAGAACAGAAAACCACAAGAGCTCCATTCTGTCAGAGGAAAACTGGGAGGAAAGACTACCTGAAAATAAAACCCAAATCACATAAATAAAACAAATTTGGGATGTGAATAAAAACTTGGCTTAGGTTGTAATTGAAAGAAAAAAGAAGACTTTTAGTTGATTTCATTGTTGCTAAATTGATACAGTGTGTATTTAACATTTTCTGCATAAGAAAGACTTTCTTTTTGTCAGCCTTGCTAAAGCTATTCATTGTTCATAGTTTAAATAAATGTCAGTTTTGTAAGGTTTGCATGATACCAGACCCTGGGAGACAGTTTCTCTATCCGCAGCATCTTAGAACAGCTTCTGCAAGTCTCTCATTCACATCACATGAGATTTCAGCTTTTATGCTGCTCTCTTTTTAGGCCGAAAGCAAAGCTTGTACACCTCCTTTCAAATGGAAACGAAAATTTCAAATTCGCCTGACGGTTGTCTTGATGTTTTTCTTGATAACACCTCAATCTCTTACGCCTTTCTCCCCACCCTTAAACAAAAAATACTAACATTTGAATAACCTTCATTTTGCAGTATATGTTTGCATTTAATAGCTCATCAATTCATAAGGTAATAGTTTTGAAAGAAACAACTATTTGATGTTTTATCAGAATGTCATTCGAATGGAAAGTTGAGAATTTACATCACAACAGAAGCGCACAGAAAGCCTCCACTGGGAGATCAGCTTTAGCAATAAGCACCAGAATTAGAATATACATTGCCTAATAAAAGGTTTAGATTTCACTTGAATTTTTGGGACAATGATCATCATATCAAGATTACATTAAAATGGTTAAAATATGAAAAAGGGAAATGTCTGACATCTTTTTTTTCCTTACTGCTGTTATATTTAAAGGATTATAATGATGAAAATCTATTTTTCTGTAAAATCTATTATTTTATTTAGTATATTTTCATTTTAGGTTGAAAAGGCTCATTTACCAATGAAAATATCTATACCAACAAAATAAGAGAAAGAACAGGGAAGCTAAAGTCAAAAGGAAAAAAGCGGGTCTTCAGACGATGAAAAACAGAAACTGAATAACCTGCACATTTTGAAACTGTACCCTGTACAGACAAATTTTTATTAAACTAAAAGACACTAACAAAGATATGCACATCTCTAAAAATAAATTCATGTTGTGTTCAATACAAAACCTTTATTTAAGTTTCTTTTATCATTGTTTAAAATTGAAAATAATACTTTATATATACAGTATATTTAATTTGTTTTCACAAAACTCATACGTTGAAAGACAAAAAACAAAATGCTATATAAGATGACAGTATTATGCAACATTAATGTATATAGTTATTTCAGTCAATCAGCTTTTATAATTAATAAAGAAAGGCTCAATTTTCAAATAAAGAGTATGTTAAAAACACAACTGAACTAAGGCTAATTTCGGTCACTTTCTCCATGCCTGTTTCATCTTTCAGAACACGCAAAATGGTTAATAGTATAATTGGAGTATTTCATTTCAGACTGCATTTTCCAGTTGTTTTTAATCTTGAATATTATTACAAAATCATTTGATTTTAAATACTTGAAGACTGATACCCAGTGGTCACAATCTTTATTAGCCCCCAACATTATAAAATATTAAAGGCAGGAAAGAGATGGCATTTTGCTGATCAGTTTACCTTAACACAGATCAATAAGGGCTATGGGTTAAATTAGCAAAATTAATCATTTGTTTTATGTACTTTCAGATTTATGTTAGTGTACTTCACTGGATGAAAAGATGCTAATACAGAGAGGAAGAAACATTTTCAATTGAAGATGGGTGTGTGTGTGTGGAATGAATTGACAACACAAGTTCAAGAAATGGATGGGTGAAAGAAAAAGCTAATGTGGTGGACAATTTTTTTAGAACTTTAAAAATGGGACGGGGTTGCATTTAGAGTCATTTCAACAGATACTTATTTTAGTATTTCTCGATCACACAGACAGGAAGGGCAGACTACTGGTGCTACTGACCTTTTTTCATTGTTTAATTGTTATAGTTTAATTGTTTAACATTCTGAGTTGAACAGAATTATCAATTCTATGTGTTTTTCCACAGCAGTCACACATTCTTCCTCTAGTTGCTTATCTCTTTCCTTTGAAAGGTCTCCATTCTTGGTACACAGTAAATATACAGTTATTTACAAAATCATTTTCATCCATTTCATAGCTCTGAAACTAGCAAAAAAACAGAAGTGAGTCTATTAGAAAGGAACCACAGATGCACAATTTTGTGGTTTACATTGATGACATTTTCAATTCTTTCCATTTAATTTCTTGCACTATGTAGTGTAATACAGTTATTTATATTACACCTTTGTGAATGTGTATACAAATAAATCAATTAATGGCTTTCATGAACTGATTCCTTACTTGTCCTGAAAATGACTTTAATTTATCAGGGTGTTGACTCTACTCAATACCAAAAGTGTAAGAGGGGAATGTGGGCCAATGCTAGATCGTTTGTGTTTCATAGTTGTTGAAAATTACCTGTTGGCAAATCTCTGCTTCAAAAAATTTTGTTCCCTCACATATGTTCAGTAAAACTGATCTAGTGACTGGGGTGACCACAGTGCAGCAATTAACTATCAAGATCCTGGAGTCACTTCAGGACTGGCTCGTTGGGGCATGGAGCATTATCCTCCTGAATAGACCCACTCGCACATGGGTACACTGATGAAATGAGGGTAAGTACCTAACTAGTAACAATTACTTAGATATTCTATGATTATCCAATGCAGTTATGTCCCTCTCTCCCCCATTCTGCTGCCAGCACCTGCCTACACTGTCAGCACCATCCTGGATTGCTGGATGTGCACCAACAGAAACTGAAACTGATCACATAAGACATGTATCTTCCACTCCTGCATTGTTCAGCCTTTGGTGTTCTTTGGCACCCTCTAACAGGGCCTTCTTTTATTTTGTTGACCAGAGATGTTGGGTCACTGGCTGCCATACCTCAATCTGGGGCAAGTAAGCTTTTTGATATGGTATTTTTAGCTTGATGTTTCTACTTAGCTGTTAGTTTTCCAACTCTAGCCCATCTGTTACTCAAATCTCGTCTGCCCCCTTTGACACTTCATTAATAGGCCATTTAAGACCGCAGACTATTACTGAATATATGCTTTGGGGTAGTGGCTTATAAATCAATACATGTGTGACAATGTCATTTATTAAAAAAGAAAAAATACAGACAAACTTCTGATGTGTGACAACCATTGCCATTAATTTGTAGTCTGCTATATTCGCCCACTAAAGTGCACACACACATCATGTATTTCTACACATATGATGCTATCATTGAGAAGGGCAGATATACTTGAAAATGTGTCCATTCCATATGAGTCGCCATATTTACATGCACATTTACATGCAAAAATATTTCAGATAGGTAATAAGACCTGCACTTATTTTATATTGTATAAACCTCCAAATCAATGTAAACTGTACATGTAATTAAATTTTTCCATATTGATCAATATAAAACATGCATAGACACACGTACACAAACACACTCACAATACATATGCTTACTGCAATAATTTCATGCATACCAACAAACATTTAGCAACATCTGCACATCATTGAATATATAAAACCTTAAGCTGGTGTTTTTCTGAAGTTGCACATAATTACTCACTGCTAAGAACTCACAACTGTGTCTGAATTGTTACTCAGGGAGAAACCATTCTCACCACTGATGCTGCTGAAAATAAGCTATCATTCCCTTAAAACACAGGGCCTTACAGCTGTGTATTTGTCAAAGTTTAACAGAGAGATTAACATAAACAGGCTCAAAGTTTTCTGCTTTGAATTAGATGAACAGTTAAGGTGGTTTCTTGGTCTTAGCTGGCCACTCAGACTGACCACATGTAATAAAAATGAACCTCTGAGTGTAGAAGGGTATTCCTTTAACAAACATTGAACAAAAAAAACAGTAATAATAATACTTGAGTATCAACAGTTTGAAAACTACTTTAATGATGCACATATGTCTCGATTAATATGAAATACAATAAAAAAGTTTACACTTGAATTTTGATACAAGACTGCCCCCTACTGCTCAATCTAGAAATGCTGAGCAAAAGGTAAAGCATAATGCAGATGGCTCAAGAGCAGACTTGTTGTGCAAGAAGGAAGAAAAAAAAAAAAAGAAAAAGAAAACAAACAAAAGAAAACCTACCACTCTAGAGGCTCTGACAGCAAGCAGCACCACTTATCCACACTAAATGCTCAAACCAGCCACTCTCAATTAGTGTTGGTAGCTGTCACCCACATATAAATGGTAACAAATGTTCTGAGCAGGACGGTACTCTATGGCAAAGCTAAAATTGGAGTCGGAAATAACTTATGCCTCCTCAGAACACTGAGGTTCCTAACAGACACTGTTTAGGGGCTTGTTGAAATCAGACAGGCTGCTAACAAGAGCCATATGGTGATCTCAAACCCAGCACAATAAACTAGTCTGGAGGATTCTCCACAAACATACATGTCTATATCAAACATTCTTTGACTTTAGGAGGCTATTGGGACTTGGAGAGTAACGAACTATGGAACTTTAAAGAATAATGTAACCAATTAGCCATATGGGCCAGCGTGGTCAAGTCTCTAGAGTACTGGGCTGTTAATCAGTTCTTTCTTACTGTATTCGTTTCCATTGCTGACTCACTGTATGGCTGTGAACAAGATATTTAATCTGTCAGGGTTACAAATATACCCAACCATCTATCCATTTTCCAAGTAAGCATCATACAATAACAGATTCCATAGGGAGCTATAGCCTAACCCAGTAACATCATCAGCAAGGCTGGGATCATATCCACAACACATTTCACAAAACGTATCTATATATTTATTTTGATCCTCCCGGTGAAGCTATGCTGCTCAGAACCTGATGTAGTAAAACATCATCAATTCACAACAAGGCCACCACAAAAGCTTGATCTTGGATATCATGTTCTTACTCTGGAATGCAATAACAGCATTTCACCAAATATAACAGAGTCCAAATGATGGGCAACAAGATCTCCTTTCACTCATCCGTACACTATTCCAAAAGTGATGAGTATAAGCTGGGTGTATGGACAGCAGAACCATGCCCTGGCTAATTTTCACCAATTACATTCTGTGCTGTTATATTCTACATAATTCATGGAATAAGATTAATTCACATCACCAGATAATGGGGTGTTGTGAGTGCTGGTCAAGTATGCTGATAAGAATTTTGATCTACTATACATATATGACAATAAATATAAACTATACTGATTATGCTACATTTTTATCAATGCAAAGCTTTAGATTATTCAAAGAGCCAATGCTGTTGTCCACTTGCATGCAAAAGGCTAAGATTAATCCACAAAAATGCATAATAAAATTTAATGCATAACCTTGGAATTAGAGTACATCAACTGCAAAAAAAATTTGTGCAGCTAATTCTGAATTAAGCAACTAAAATTAGGGAACATTTAGTGGTGTTTGTGGAAATGACTCAGAAAAATGCACAGACTACTAAAGTGACATGATTACAAGGGCTATTAATGTCTCAAAATCCTACAACACAGTCCTATTTTGTTGGACTGAATTTTTGATGGGTCTTCTGTACCATATTAAATTGTGTCTGTTATAAATATCATGCTCAAGAAGCCAATATAGTAAAATAGCATTGATTATTCTGTTGTTAGGCCTGCTTAGTCCAAAATACGGTTGAAACCTTTAGTGCTCAACGTAGCTCACTCAAATCTACAAATGACAAATCTAAATTAACCAATCAATTAGATGTAATTCAGATGTCCAATAATTATACCAAGTTTCAATGAGATTGAATGATGATTTTTTCCTTTGTTTTCTGTGTCTTTATGCAAACTAATTTTGTATTTAGTAACTTGTAAAATATATACTTGCATTTTAACTGAGAACTTGTCACAGCATTTAGTGTGCACTCAGTGAAGAGCACGATACAAAAATAACCTGAGTCACTTATACCGCAAGCTTAAACCCAAACATGTAGATATCACTCCAAAAGTTATCAAATTGTGTTCAGTAATGTTTAAAATATGCAAATCCATTGCACAAAATCAAAGTTAAAATGTTCACACCTTCACAATACTTTCTATCAGTGTTATTGAAAAAGACTGTTCTTATGATGGGACCATTTTAGTTCTCTGCACTGTCTGGCAGCTGAAGAGACAATTTTCAACCTATGTAACATACCGTACAACGCTTGGACAGTTTTCCTATTGGTCAGAATTAAACTTGTTCAAAATAGAGGCAATCCTTTTTAATAACCTTACACATGTCTATAGTATGTATATTACTATTAACTAAGGTAAGAGACACAATGATGCAGCTGTATGGCCTTCATCAGGGCTATCTATACAGTCCAAACATTGTATCTCTTGCCTTCTTTTCTTTTTTTCTTTACAGAAACCCTGATGCAACATTCTCTCTTCCTCTGGTTTATAGCCGATGATCCTGCATAACATTTAATGATTACACGATGTACAGTAGCAAAATCAGATTTTCATTGTCCAGGAGTGAAAATACATGTTTTTCTTGTAAACTGTGCACTTAAATTGAATCCAACATGAGAACGATAAAAAAAAAGTTCTAATCCAGAATTGACATAATTACCTGAACATTGGTAAAGCTTTTACTGTGAAGATATTCTATATGTTAAGGTGTAGCAACCAACGTTCAGCAGACAAGACAGTGATGGGACAAACCAAAACCTGTGATGAAGAGCTGTGTTGCAGAGCGACAACATCTTAAACTTCTTGAAGTACCCTATGCAACAATCATATGCTTTTAGAAGAAACGTGGGTAAGTGAACCAAACTAGTACTGGGAACTGAATAACAAAAACTGAAACGCAACAGCATTGTTCTTTTTGATTTGAAAGGCATTAGTTAAAATTGTAAGCTGTCTGTTTGATGAGTAATGATGAGTGGTGCTTAATTGTAAAAACTTTAAACTATGTTTATGTGTGTTAGTGTTATGTGGTTAGTGCTTCTGCTTCATAGATCCTCGGTTTGAAACCTACAACTGTCCGTTGTCTGGGTATTGTTTGCACATTATCCTTGTGTGTGGCTTTTCCTCTGAATTTCCTGAAACAAACGAAAAGACTCAAAACTTACTTCAATTGCTGATTTGAACTGAGTCCTATGGGAGTGTGAGCAAAGGTGTGTCTCCAAGCCGTGACTAGATTTTTTTTAAACATAGTGTACAGTACTGATAGGATAGGCTTTAAACCCATCCCCCCTGTGACCCTCATCTGCATTAAGTGTGTTTAAGAATGTTATATTTGTGTATGTTGTGACGCATGAGTCATTACCCTGCACCCGAGAGAAGAATTGAGTCCAAAGGCTTTAAGAAAACCAACTTTATTCCAGTCAATACAGAAACAATCAGGGTATTTATTCAAATGGGAGCTACCACTTCAATACACACAAACACAGCAAACAAGTAGGGACAGGGCCAGGTCAGTGGAAGGGTTATAATGTTCCCTGCATTATCCATCGGGCAACAGACATATTACGCGGGGAGGCTGTGAACATGTAGCTGCCTTGGTGGCGCTGAAAACCTGCTATTGCCTTGGCAACAGACAAGCAACCCTTGACAGACGCATCAATTGCATTTTCGGCATGCAGCACTGTTGTGGAGGATCTCAAAAGAGTTAAAAAAATTTCACAACATGTGTATGTAAAATGATTTTTCCTTTACTCAATACAAAAATGAGATCATTGACCATCACCAATACAAATTCAAAGAATGTAATATTGTGAGTTCTTCTGAATTTCAAAGTTTGGATTTAAATTGGGCAGTCTCTAGAGATCTTCCATTAACATACATTCTCAGCAGTCCTATGAACTCCCTAAGATTAGCTGGAGGTGGTTGCTGAGGAAAGAAAATCTAGTGTGATATGCTCAGCCTGAGCTAATGACAATCAATCATAAGAACAAAAATGTTATCATAGAAAACGGTGTGTGTATAAATGAATAAAACAATTGAAAACACATTGTCAACATTGAATATAATTGTGAGTATATGCAGTATGTTGCTTTATTGTGTATCTTTTGTTGTTATTGTGTTATTATCAAATGTTCTGAGGAGACATGCAAGTAAGAATTGAGTACGTGACAATAAAGTTGACCTCACAAGAAAATAGGAAAAAATGAGATTAAAAGATGTACATCATTATATAAAACGTTTAGATTTCTTTTTATAAGATATAAGGCCTACATTCACTGTACAGCACAGCGCCAGAAATATGTCAAGAATGATATTAATCACTTTATTTTACTGGAAAACCAAATTTTTTCAATGCCTAGATATAATGTTAGTTTTAAAGAAGGGCACTAGAGACAAACAGCTGGTTTCTTTAACCTACAAAAAATACTATTAAATGAAATTATTCTGAAAAAGTAACAAAGATTCATGTGCAATATAGCTTTGGAAGATGTACGTTCTGTATGCTGTTTATAGAATGAATTATAAAAATAACTTATTGTGAATATAGTGACATGTGTGGGATATGGCCTGGACACAGACAGGTAGACATCGTTACAAGCACCACAACACGTTTATTTACACACTATCATTTACAGTGAAACAGCATACATCCTACTTTCATCTCCAAAGTTAGGCCTCTCAATAATACATTTTCTCTCTAGGTCTGCCTCCAGTCCTCTCCTTCCAAGCTCTGTCTTTCTTCCTCCTGACTCCAACCACTGAATGGAGGGAGGCGGCCCCTTTTAAACCTACCCGGACGTGCTCCAGGTGCCTCCCAATGATCTTCTACCGGCACTCCCTGGTGTGGTGGAAGTGCCGGCCGTGCACCCGGAAATTCTCAAGGTGTCCCTGGTCTTTGTCCCCCCAGCACTTTCGGGTGTTGCAGAAGTGCTGAGGACCACGGCTCTCCTGGCATCTGGGCGCCCCCTGGAGATGACCATGTGCCCCTATAGGGTTGAGCTTCTAAGCTCTGTTCCCGTGGTCCCCAAAGCCACCAGGGCGGTCGCCCCCTCATGGTCTGGCGGATGCGTAATCCCTCCTCCGGTCCTTCCGGGTGTCCTGGCTGGGTACCGCCCCCAGCTACTCGCCACACATAATAAATTAACAATTGTTGCTAAGCATCAGGATTTGTTTAATAAAAAACATTAAAGATAACCCTGAAATTTTTCTGCTTGGCTAAAAATGTAAATTGAAGTTTCCAAATAGTTTTTCATTTCCACTTAAACTCATTTTAATGTTTACCTGGTACAGTATCTCTCTTGACAACACAAATGAATAGCCCAGCAGTGTTTCAGCCTCAGGAGCCCAGGTTCAGTTCCTGGCCTGGCCACTGCCTGTGAATATTCAGCATACATCTATGGGAATTTGCTCTCTGACCTCAAAGAAGTGAATGTTAAGTTATTTAGGGTGTTTCAACTTGTCACGCAGCAGAACAGAAACAACCACACTATGAATATTTTTTCCATGAATATTTTTGTATTAATCAAAAAACTTCCCAGAAATTTCCCTAAAAAGAAAAATAAGACAAAAACATAAATTAAATCAATATCTGGCACACTTGCATGCCATTTTTGAATGTACTTGGGTAGTTGCTTGTTCCAAACTGCAGACTTTGGTAGTCTTACTTGCCTTTGTCCCTGTAAGCAATCTCAGACTGACTTGATGATGTTGATATCAGGACATTACGGGGTTCATAGTATGTGTAGCATGATTCTCTGTTCCTCTTTTTGCTACAGGTAGTTAAATAGTACAGACTGATAAGAATCTGCCTGTACTTCTCAGCCGTCAGTATGATCAAATCACTAACTCTTTTCACTAACAAATCACTAGCCCCAAACCTATAGGAAGTGTCAGCTGTGCTTCACTTTTACCTACCAACATTCCTTCATGTGCCGTTATCCAGCCCTTCACCAGACAAACTGCCTTCTGCTACAACCAAAGAGTTCAGATTTTACTCATTAGTCCAGAGCACCTAATGCCGTTTTCCTGCACCTCAGTCTTTGCATTTCATGTGTAGTAAATTTGGCTTGCATTTTTTCCACCTTGGAGGAATGTCTGTTTGTTTGCACCTCTTCCCACGAAGACCACTTCTGATAAGACTTCTCTGGACTATAGATAGGTGTGTCTGGGTCTAAGGTGTTTCTGTCAATTTTGAGCTGATGATGGTGGGGCCAAAAATCTATTGATTTTGAGTAAAGTATGCTTGATACATTTCTGTTTTGCCACACTCAAGTTTCAGTGGTTGACCAACGTGATTCTAGATCTCAGTCTTGCCCATTTGTGCTTCTGCCAAAGAGCCTGAACAGCACATCTGGAAACACCTGTCTGTTGTGAAATTTCTGCTTAGAAGAGACCTGGATGATGTAGGATGACCACCTTGTGTTGTCGCTATGCTTACTTTTGCCATGGTGTAAGATTTGCAGGTTAAGTTACCACATCTACCACAAGCTTACTTTTTTAGTGGTTATCCCTTTCCCAGTTTTATTTTCAAGTCTACACATCTGTTTCTGTTTAGTTAATCAAACGACACATGATGTCACTGATCATTACCACCTGTTTGGTATATTTGCGTAATTATTTATTATTATTATTTACTTATTTACCTTTATCCAAGGCAACTTACAACATGTGAAATACAATTGGTTACATTTCTTTTGGTTTTCCAGTTGGAGCACAGGCAGATGAAGTGACTTGTTCACAAAGTCAACATCTGAATATGAAATTTAAGGGTATGAAATCCATAGTCCAAAGCCTTAACCACAACACCACACACATTTCAGCCGCTGATGTTTAAATTCTTTTTTTATATCTTTTTTGTTTTTTGTTAGTTTTTGATTCTTTCGTTTATGTTAATATTTTTACTTATGTTAATTAATTGCATTAACATGTGTTTTTATTGGTTTTGTGCATTACGTCATTTTTATCTCTGTGCTTGTTCTGTTATCTTCCTTTTTTATTTTTGGGGTTGGTTCCCCAAGAGGCAGGTCTTCTTCCATCTCCATCAGTGGAGTGTCGGTAACCCTATAAAAGCTGAAGACACAAGAAGTCCCTTGCGCTTAGTGGTGGTGGTGAGTTCTTATGCCAATTACTGTGCTTTTTTAGATCCCTGGATTTTTGTGACCTTTTTGCTCTGTTTTTCACTATTATTTTGGATTCTGCATTGGACTTGTTTGCTACTGGATTGCCTATTCCAGGCACCCCCCCACAACCCCATAGGTGCCTTTTGTGCTCATCTGAGTTTCCTTGCTTTCAAAGCATTTTTTTACTAAATACTTTTATTTATGAAGATTCTTTGTTTTCCCCTGTGTTCCATAAGCTGGTTGATGGACCCTTCCTCTTATGATGGGGTTTTGCTACTGTTTGTGGGCAGGTTCATGGCACATACTGCCTGCATATCTTAATTAAGCACTGAGCTACTGTATATGCCTACAAAGATGTATTTTTTTAACTGGAAAGTGCTCTATTAGTTACTTTCTTTAACAACATTTAAATATCTTACTGCATTGTTTCATTTCTGCAAAAGAAACTCCAAAATATGCTCTTTTATACTGACGCAGTAATTTAGAAGATACCCATTTACATTGCTGTGAACTATCTAAAGTGCCTAAGATTTTTGTACAATACTATAAGAATACAAGATTTAAAATACATAGAAAAATCATTTGTTTATAGCACACACAAATATTTTCAGTAACTAGACAAAATAAACCATAAACAAACTGTTACAAATATAACAGCAAGCTAATGATGTCAACAGTAAAAGAACAAACCTTTAATGTATATGTAGAAGAACTACAAAGTACATTTAAATCAACACATTTTTGGAGAGCAGGATCAGATGAGGGCCCCCACATTCTACTCATTTAAACTTTGTCAGTTCCAAACTCTAAATAGTTGCCAAGGACTACCTCATAAAAATGTTATTGTCATAAATGGGCTCACATTTATAAGGTTGTTTATTTATAAGTACCACAGCTATATCCAAGTCAAGTTGACTATGTCAAACACCACCATCCATCAAAAAATTTTAATTTCGGTCTTTTAAGCACTGGATACACAAATGATAAAACAAAAACACAACCAAGGTACAAGATGCTAGATATTGTTTTCTTATTAAAACCAAAATACCACAGTAACACACTACTTGGAAAATCCTGTTTGATGTACAGGATATTTATGTATGTGTGCCTTTTCAAAAATAAACTAGCTAAATTTTGAATTAGTTTAATGAAAATGTAGTAAAATGTATTCTTTATTATTACCAAAACTTTACATCCACTTTATGATAGAAAGCTTAAACAATGACGAAAAGATTAATATTGGCAACTCAGCTGACTTTTCAATTAATTTTTAGAATGCTAATTTTTACTAGAAGATCTATCAGTTTGCTGCAGTGGCAGAATAGGCGTTTTTTTCAGCTTATAGTATTCACTCACCATCAGCTCCATCTCTTTCCAGTCCTCTTCAAGTTTTTCTATGGGCTTGCACCACCAATCAGTAAATTTTGCATATCGCCTCCCTTGAAACCAGTATTGTCTCAGCCATTCAAATTCCACCTATAAGAAAGACAACAGGATAGAACGATTAGTGCAGACACATCATCAGTATTTGATAATACAGGATACACCCAACATTTACTCCTTTCCTTTTAACGTTTCTGCCTTTAAATTCACAAATTTATGCATCACACTTAAAATGTTTGTTTAAAAAGGAAAAGTGTTTGTGAAATTCTAAATTCAGGGATATTCTAACCTGAAAGGAAACATACAGCACAAGAACAATGTCACAGTAATTCATTACAAGGCTGCCCATTTAATGGTAATTCCTTCAGTAGAAGAAGCAGTAAATGAATCTCACCTGTCTTTTTCTTTGAATTTTTAGAGCAAAAATCTTTACCAAATGTGTTAAATTTAGCTGCTTAACAAGCCTTCTACAATGAAATGATAGGAAGTGAACTTATAATGACTCTGACTCATTTAATATAACTGATATTTTTTTAAAAACAACAAGAAATATTACGTGACGCCACTATTTCCAAAAACACAGGTGCAGCATTAATACATTTTCATGGTCACTATTCGTTTTTATGCATATTTATGAATAAAGGTAAAGGTTTCAAAATTTAACTCAATATGTTTACTAAAGCAGTAAGCAGAGACAATTTGGATATGAGGAGGAGGTTGGAAGCATGTGCCTAATTACAGCACAGTGCCGCATGTATCACACGACGAACCACATGGATTGGCACCCGAGTGCAGCCGTGTAACAGGTGACATACACACAGGTATGTAAGTAGAATAGCGTGATGTTTTATTTATTTATTTTTTAACCAAAAGTTTCTCTTAAATTTGTAAATCTTTCCCAGACATACAGTACCAAAATCTGGAATTTAAGCCAGCAATATTCTCCCACACCAAACAGTTCCATAAGAAGAAGAACATCCATCCATCCATTTTCCAACCTGCTGAATCCGAACACAGGGTCACGGGGGTCTGCTGGAGCCAATCCCAGCCAACACAGGGCACAAGGCAGGAACCAATCCCGGGCAGGGTGTCAACCCACCGCAGGACACACACAAACACACCCACACACCAAGCACACACTAGGGCCAATTTAGAATCGCCAATCCACCTAGCCTGCATGTCTTTGGACAGTGGGAGGAAACCGGAGCGCCGGAGGAAACCCACGCAGACACGGGGAGAACATGCAAACTCCACGCAGGGAGGACCCGGTAAGTGAACCCGGGTCTCCCAACTGCGAGGCAGCAGCGCTACCACTGCGCCACCGTGCCGCCCAAGAAGAAGAACAGCCAGTATAAACTTATATCCTTTCACTCATGACAAAGATAAGTTGACACACCAGCATGGCCGATTTTTAAAAGTTAAGCCCTTAATATTCAGTTAGAAGCTTCATAATATCAAAAAATATTTTGAATTGATTATCCTCTGCATGCTGTCAACAAAGCAAGAGTGCAGCATCAATGTTCAATAATGTGGCTTGTGCAAGATACCAATACTAACTGCATTACACACAGAACAGAGCTTACAAGATGAAATGCTGGGAGATTCATGAATGATTTGTTATTTTTGAATGACTCTTTTTGGTGAGGCTCAAGAATTGATTCTCAAGCATGAACGAATCAATTCAGTGAAGCTCAACAGGAGTGCTTAAGTGCAAGCATGATGTCATCCGTATCTCTCTCTCTGAAAGTACCATCTGTCTGAATCGTGAATCTCGTCCACTTCTCCTATGATTCTTTCCAATTCAAACCAAACCATTACCAGTGAATAAAAACTCTGTTATTGATGTTTTTGTTATTCAGAATACAAGTGCAAAACAGCAACAACACATTCATGTTAAGAGTGTATAAATTGTTTTGTACAACTTAAGATAAGATAGAGTGCCAACAGGCTTTGTCTGTTTACTTGGAATAACAAAATTAAACAGCGCTTGATGGCACAAGTATAAACAAAAAAATCACCCTCTAGCATTCTAACAAATAAAGACACCACCTATCAAGACTTCTTTCGGGTTCTTTCGTTGTGATTGCAGGAGATCCATCTGCCCCACACAACGAGTGATGCCTCCTTCCAGGCATCTGGGCTTTTAAGACCCTGGGACTTGAAGGGGCAAAGTCAGTAGCCCTCACTGAGCAGTTTCTCATCACAGTGGAGGCAAAAGAAGACGAGACAGCACCTCCTCTTGGCCCATGGTGGTATAATGTATCTGGGAGGAACCCAGATGGTGACCCTCTGATGTGCATGTGTGACAACTAATACTTTTACGTCACTTAGAACATTCAAAAATTAGCCACACAAAAACTGAACCTCAAAAAAATATTATAATTTCTAACAATTATTTGCTTTTAAAGTTATTTTAATGCACAGCTCAATGAATGCACCAAACATTTATCATTTACTGATTCTTTCAAGTTCAAACTGAATAATTACCCACAAACAAGTTACACAATTCTTGTTCATTTCATTTGGAAACTGAATTATTACCTGAGAACAAGTCGCATGATTCTCATTTATTTGATTCACAAAGTAAATCATTATCCACAAATGACTCACACAATTTTTGTTCACTTATGATTCTCAAAAGTACTGTATTATATTTATCATGCATCACTATGTTGTCATCCTTTCAAGCAGGTTAATTTTGTACGACACGAATTGTCAGTGTGTTTAATATAATGTTTAAATTATTTAAATATATATTTGGGAGTCTTTGAAAGGGGAAAAATTTTTTTTGTTTTGTTTTTAACTACTATGTACCCTTATTGATAAATCAAAAGCATCAAATTAATCTTTCACTTCAGTAAACTTAATGAAAATGCCCAGCACTAACAAGAATGCTAGCAGACACACAACTAAGTACAGCAGCCCAATAGAGTGCACACAAAACATTTCAAAGTAACAGTTAAAAGTCATCTCATACAAAACCTCACAAAAGCAAGAAAATGTTTAACTGAAAACCATTGATTGTACTTTGTGATTAAGAAGAAGGTAAATGTCATGGAAGATGGTAATTTTTGCTTTCTCATTTCAGATATATAAGCATGTTAAGGCCTGCTTTCAAAAGTCCGTTTCCACTTATTCCCCATTTCATATTTAAATAAGACACCTGCTCATAGTCACATAAGTCAAATCAAATTTAATTACACAGCATATTTAAATTAAACAGCTAAAACTTGAACAAAGTGCTTTACAACAATAAAACTAAGCAGTAGACTAATAAGCAAGAGTAGAAGGTAATAAATTACAATAAAAGAAGATGAAAGGAAAATAAAACCAGCAGTCTAAACTGAATACCTGCAGATGTACTAGCACATATGTGAGCATACAATTAGAGAATAAAACCCTTTAAGTTCAACCTAAAAGCAAGCAAATAAATACAAGATTTTAAATGGGACTTCAAATTATCGATTGTGAGGATCACCAATAAGCTTTAAAATGTTTGTGGAAAAAAACATAATAATTGGTGAGAAGATCTGAGAGACCTAAAAAGTTCCCAAAAAAACACTTACTAATTAGATATTGTGGAAACCACTGGTGGTCCAGTTGCCCCAACCTTGACACAGACAGGCAGAGACATGACTTTTCCACACAACACGTTTACTCACATAGGAAGCGCTTTTCCCTCGCTCCCCACAGCAGCACAGTACAAGCACCAAAATAGCACAGTCCCTTCTTCTTCTTCTCTCCTTGTCGTCCACCCCTCGTCTTGGCAACTAACATTACACATTTAACATCATATCAGTAGCATTTTGTTTTGCTTTTTTCTTACCACCGTTGTCATTTTATTCCTTGGTTTCATGGAGGCAGCTATACTATTTTTTATGACTAGGACTCTAATTACCAGTCAAACAGGCATTGCCTGACATTTTCACACATTTCCTACAAAAGATGGTGGCTGTATATTTTTTGCTTTCCTTTTAAATTATTTTTCATTTCTCTGTTCAGGTTTTGAAACATTTCCTTGTGAGTACATGATTTACCTACATCATGTTTACAACAATACACAACATTTATTCTGCTGTGTGAACTTTGGTTCCTCCCATTTTGTCAGACAACAAACAGCTTTTTGGTGAATCCTCTTTAGTAACTCTTTGTTTTGTGGCAGCTTGGGTTTATTTTTATTTTCTGTTTTAATCTTGTTTTTTGAATAAATATTTTTCATACTTTTATGTTTTTTTCAGTTAGGTTTCTAATTTAACATTTATCCCTTTAAACATGTTAATGCTTCTTGTTTTCTGTGGGTGCAACTTCAAGTGGCAGTTCTTGACAAGTCAGTCAGGAAAAGAAACTCAGCAGTGTTGGATTGTACTGGCTACTTTTTCTTTTATTTTTTCTGTTTTCTTGGATTTGTTTTTTTTTTGTGCTACAGTTTGTTGGATTTTGCTCTTGGACTGTGTTTGGAACTTGTTTGACTCAAATTGCCATTTAGGAAAATTGTTTTTTTCTCTTTCGCATATTTTGTCCTTGTTTTTCTATCATTGTTAAATAAGCTCTCAATTTATTAAGATTACAGTTTGGATTGTCTTCGCATGCCAGATTTTTTTAAAGTTTTCTCTTCCTTGCAAAGCATTTTAAGGAATTTTTCAACTTTATTGCAGTTTTATAACTTTAAAAGCATGCTCCCCATTGTAAGACATGCGTAGGCCACAGCCTGCCAGTAGTTGCTTGGGGTGAGCTTGTTTTGGGCTGGCCAGTGAAGATCCAGGTCTGCTTTAGTGGCTTATTTTGGACGTCTCACACCCTTTTGCCATGTCTGTAATTCCAACATACAAAGCTTTTCACATGCCTTCATGTTATAAAGGGTTGTCTGTAATTTGAAGACTTTCCTTTACAAGGTCGATCATGGTCTGTATCATCTCCCTTTCTTCACTTGCCCAAACAAATTAGAAATGTTCCTACTGAGTATCTACACTAATAAAAGTGTCAAGCAAATTTTTCCTGTTGCTGAATACTCTGAAGCTATTAATATGATAAGATTGCTGATTATGAACTTTTTCAACATATCATACAATATATTGTTTGATTGTCAGTGATCATGTCGGCTGAGCTCTCTTCTTGTTCTGTATGTGTGGAAAATGTAGGCTGCGGGAAATATACCTGTGCTACCTGCCAACCCATATCTTTGAGGATCAAACCAATAAATAATAATATTAATAATAATATTACATTCTGTAATGGATAGATGAAGCATTTAGACATTTTACAAAACACTTATTCATCTCAATTAGATACATTTAAATGTTTTCTTAGTCACATGAAATGCGGATGTTGTTTGCATGTAAATCACAGTAGCTGTCCAGGACTGGTCAGGAGCAGAAGGCTGTAATTACATTTGTCAACGTGTCTCATTACCTTGAAATATGGCAACACCAGTAGCAGAGAATATTTAATGTACATAAACTTTAGTATTGTAGGTTGGATCCACTAGATATAAATATTTACAATTGCATCTGATTAATAGCTTTCAAACATAGGCAACACCATGTCTCCATCTGCAGAGGTGTCTTCACATATGAATGGCACACTTCATTTGGATCAGATGACTCTACTTCTTCATCTGCTTTCACCAGCACTGGAACATCTCCCCTTGTAATCTTCTTTTTTTTATTTTAATGTCTTGTAAATTACATTACTGTGAATAAGATATACTGTATATAATCAAGGATACAATCAGTTCTCCTGAATGTTGTGTAACCTGTGACTCTGATGAAGTTATAAAAAGGGGCTTAAAATAGAGTGATAATGATCAAGACGCTTACTTCCCAAAGACCAATACATACATAATGCCATTTGTGTACTGTATGCTTCACAATGCAATATTCATAAGCAGTTTTTTAACATTGTTCACTAGCTCTGCTTGGAGCATGATGAGCACTTTCCACATGACACTATGTGTGACCACTGAAAACTGCATAAATCTTTTTACTGAAGTTTCTGTTAATTTGCTGTGCATTTTATTAAAGCCCTGAATTTCTGTCTTACTTTTGTTTTTGCATTGCGGGGGTGTTAAAGTTTGGATCTAACTTAACAATATTTGCCATGCCATAGTGCCTTTCAAAAGTCATCATACAAAGCTGCTGTTTGATTATTTTTTTAAGAATACAAGTTCTGAACAAAAGGAGATCTAAAAGTTCAAATTACATCAACAAAGTTGTTGGACTGGTGTCATGTCGAGGGATTGTCGCTGCCTTGTACCATGTGCTTTCTGGGATAAGCTCCAGCCCCTCACAACACTGCTTAGGATTAAGTGAGCTTTGAAAATGGTATGATATGGTATGGATTTTGGAACAACAACTTGCTTAATTAAGGAATGCAGCATATGAAGAACATTGTCATTTTCTGCACCCTGTTATGGACTAGTGCCTCACTGAGGGTTCAGATCAGTTGGTTTAAGAATGACACCATATTTAAGTCTATTAAAAAATAATAATTTAAGGCACACAAATCTCTGAATATATATTTTCCTCATTTCCATTTAACAAAGTAAGTGTTTCCTGCATTTTGCATATAATGATTTTAAAAAACAAAGCAGTTCTTCCTAATTAACAATGCTATTTTCCAAAAATCTAGAAATACAGGATTTCTTTTCTTCAAATGATGACATATACACACACAAACACACAATATTTCAATGTAAAATTGCATTTATTAGGACAGCACTGTTAAAGTGTTTAATGTGAAAACTTGAACTGGCTTGGATGGCTTCATAAGATTTGGGAAGGACAGGCCATCAGACTACCAGGACAATTCCTCATTGATCCATATTAAGGTTTATCTTCATTACTAATTTTTTGTTTGTTTTGTGCACCCTTTATGTAACTCTTTATATCCTCACATATATGTTTTTGGCTTGCTGAATCCATTTCTATCAGTATTTCCAGCTAGAACTTGTTTTAGGATGATTATGAATATTTTGTGCCTTTTCTGATGCCATCTTGTTTTTGATTTTATCACCATTTTCAGCATTGGCCGCCAAAATGTTGCACAACGTCACCTGTAGGGGCGCTGACATCAATATTGTGTTTGGCTTATCATATCATGCTATCAGGCAACAAACCGTGAGACTAAGCAATTTCTGTCCTTACTTTTCTTTCTCCAAATACCCAATCGCCACACAATCAGCTCTGTAATAGGCACTAAGCCATCTGTAAGCTTAGAACGTTGGTTCTTCAAAACTTTTACGGAACATTGAAAAATCTTTGTAGTACATGTTTAATTATTCTATCCATCTATCCTATCCCAGCAAGAATACAGCACGAGGCAGGAAAAATCCGTGAACAGAACGCCAGCTCCTTGCTAGTGCTGCGGCACCGTAATGTTTAATTAACAACAATATAGATTATTTAAACAAAGTTAAAGTTTTATTTGTATAATATAATAAACCGATTTTTGCTGCATTTCATTTTAAAAATGATAACGTCATCATATGTAAATACGCACTTTATAAAGTGGATCAGGTTGTGCAATATTATAACTGTATCACAAGTTTACAGTGAGATAATTGTACTTATAAGTACAAAGTGTTCTACTAGGAGAACTTGATAGACGGAGTGTGTTTATAGTTCTTGGGATGAAACTGTTTCTGACCTGCTAGGAAAGGCTCTGAAGCGTTTGCTGTATGAGAGCAGTTCAACAGACAGCATGGCTGAAGAAACGTGTGGTTGATGCCGTATACTGATCATTCTTTTTCTAATCAGCTGCTGTACAGTGATATAAATACTCCGAGTGGTGCAGTGAGAAAATATGGAAAATGATGATCCACTGTGGCAACCCCTAATGGGAGCAGCTGAAAAAAGAAGAAGGTGCAGTGAGAATAACAACGCTAAAGCAACTATGGTATTTGGAATAGTTTGGCCATTCTGTGGACCATTATATTGTTACAGGTTAATTACAATCAGATGCATTAAACTAATAAACAATATGCAGTTAATTTCAGTGTATTTATAAGGCCGTGTCAGGGATGTGGATCTAAAAAAGAAATTGAAACCACACTGGAACTGTAGCACTGCTTTGACACTGGATGCCGCCAGTTTGCAAAACCGAGCGAAGAACTTGTGTACGCCAAGCATTTAGCTACTGTGAAAATGTGCATGGCTTTACTCCAAGTTTAGGTTTTATACATCGAGATTTGAGCGTGGAAACAGGCTTACGCAACATTTTTGTGCATATGCACCGTTTATACATGAGGCCCCAGATGATTATGCTGGACCAGTCTGAACAAAAGTCCTGGGCCAATATTTGAACCCAGTCAATCCATGCATATGTGCTTCATGGTGTAAGTGCAACCTTACATGTTCTTGTGATCGTATGAGCAAAACAGGGAAGATCCAAATTCTTGATTTTATTAAAGGGTCTACTGTATTTAATTACCAAAATAATGTTGAACAAGTAACAGAAATAATGTATTAGATATTTAGTTATCTCATACAACCTCAAGGTAAATGTGGGAATTTTTCATTTTCTTATCCTTGGAAGATTCAAAAACAATACTTTATGTTCTGAGCTTGGCACTGATGATGTGTCCACATCTTGCATGTGTCACACTGCAATACTAATTTCATACAAACAAAGCTGTCAAGTACACAGATTATGTAATGAAAAAATCAGCTTTATAATTAGGACTGTGCTTTTAAAAAACTGTGTGTAAACACAGTGCTTCTGTGACTTTAATCAACATGTTGTTCTAGTATGCTTAATGTGAGGTTAAATATTTACCATTAGTGGCATTTGAATACAAGATGGAACAGTGTGTCTTTGAACCAGTTCCAAAGTACAAATTTGTGCAGGGAGTATAGGGGATGTTCTTTGAGATAGAACAAAGTGGTCAAGAATGCTTGGATCAAATAAGCAAAGGAAAAATGTAGGATGATATTTATTGTATTTTTTTCATAGCTGCATCAAAAACCAAAGTACCATTTGATTTGTGATTTATGACAACCAAATAATGTATATGTATATATTTATATTTGTATACATAACTATAAAAAGTATGCTGCTCGCTATAGAAATAAGTTACTTGAGGCTATAAGTTATAGGGAATAGAGGCATGATTTGAACTTTAATCAGAAAACAAGAATTGAGAAAATATAAAACAAAGCCAATTACCTATATATATATCTAGTAAGGATGTAGGGAGTCAATGGAAATGAAAACTAAAAATAAAAACAAAGTTAACTTTTTTGCAACCAATGAGACATTTAGTAAAAAACTTCCAATTAGATGAACTTGTTCAAAACAAAAAACTGAGCCAACGTACACCACATTCTGGGACTATGCTCATTAACAGATAGGTGTAGCTCAGTGCTCTTGCTTGTCCTGCCATACATGATATGAAGACACAAAACATGGAGATAACCTACGTCTAACAAGCTTGTGTGGGCAGCAAAGAGTCTAAAGCTAGTGTTTTTCCAAAAATTAGGAACTAGCTAAACTAAGTGCTGAGATGAAGGTGGCATCAAGCCAGGCATGGCTTCTTTTTTGACAGCTTATGACATAAAGCAGGCAGACAAGTAACATTTAATTGAGTCTGCTGTTTTAAGTACACAGAAGATACAGAAACCGGCAATGGCCTTTCATTGCTACTCACCACTAGGCTACAATGACATTGGATTACTAATTACATTACAAGAGCCATCATGTATGAAGGGATTGTGTTAAAAAAATGCTTTAGTTGCCTCAGATTTTTATGCAATCTTTTTGGTCAACCCACTGAATTAAACCAGAAAGTCTGCACTTCAACTGAATCTGAGTTGTTTCATTTAAAATTCATTGTGGTCATATACAGAATCAAAATTAGAAAAACGTTGTCGCTGTCCAAATATTTATGGACCTAACTGTATATACTAATCTTGTTTGTCAGAGATGCTCGTTATTGGCCCTAAGGCACTAAGAGTTCAGATTAGGAGTTATTTGGCTTTACTTGGTCTGCAGTCTGCCTCTCAAGTCAAAAACATAAGAGTGATCTTTGACAGTGATTCCAACTTTACAGATCATCTGAACAAGATTACTAAAGCAGCATTTTATTATTTATATCATAAAGCTAAGGTAGTGAGATATTAATTTTGATTTTTGGATTCTGAACTGCTGGTGTATGCTTCTTTTACAATGGATTATTGCTGTCTTCGTTATACTTGCCTGCCTAAAAGCTTTGCAGAATGTCTGCCAATTATTTAAATGCAGCTATAAGATTGTTGACATTGTCAAATAAAAGTGCATGTCACTCCTGTTCTTAAGAAATTGCTTTCATTGGCTTCCTGTGAGTTTTAGAATGAATTTTAAGGTTATTTTATTATTTTATAAAGCTCTGCATGGTTTGCCTCCTGATTATATGTGACACTGTAGCCAAATATCAGACCAAGAGACAATACATTATTTGATCTAGTGCTCCTTCAGGTAATTTTCAACATAGTTGAGAGATTCCATTTGCTTATTTTGATCTCAAATTATGAAATGCTTGCCACAATAGTTAAGTAGTTTTAAGTTTAATTTGAAAACATACCTTTTTGTTTGATATTTTCATGATTTAAATTTTTTATAAATACACTTATTAAAAAAGAGTTTTTTTTCACTTAACTAATTAGTCTGAATTTATATTAGTAGAACTGCTGCTTCTACTGTTATGACTGTATATACTGTTTAGACTGTATTTTATGTTTTATCGCTGTATTTGTTGTATTTGAACTAATATATGTACTGTTTCTTTAAATGGTATATATTTCACCGTCTTTGCAGGTGGAGTCCCAGCAGGCAAGGCAAGTCTCACTGCTACTGGACCTCCCTATGGCAGTAAAAGCCTGAGAGCTGCAGAGGTCCTGAAGTGTGTTGGAGTCTTATGTAAGTACTGTTTATTTTCCTGATTTTTGGTTTATAGACTTTTGCTATTGTATTTGGTTTACTCTTCAGATTAGTGTTATTTTGGACTTGTTTACCTTGGATTGCCATTTAGGTAACTCCTATTCACTTGGTTGAGTACTATTGTTACTTTGTTATTAAAAGTAACGTAAAGTAATTAAATAACTATTTTTAAACATTTCAGCTGCCTTTTTGGATACAAGTTAAAGATTTTATGGTTTCTCTTTCTTACTTGAAATTTATAATAATATTTGAAGCTCTTCAGTTATTTTTGAACAGATAAACCTAGTTCTTTTATGGGACCTCCCAGGCCGAAGCTATGGGGTAGTAGTTGAAGACTGGCAGTATATGAGGTAAGTCTCTTTGCACAAAGAAGGTACTGTTGGTATGATGAGCCTTGGATGCGTCAACCCTTTCTGTCATGTTTGTGACTGTTAAACACAACATCTACTACTTGTAAAGCACCTTCTAATGCAATCATGTATAACAGATGCTGTATAAATAAAGATATTATAAATCATTAAGTCATTATTTTAGGCAAAAACAACCATTATACCTATGCAAATTCTGACCTGCCTGTAGATAATGTATTTTTTTTCCTTGCCAAACAAATCTGCAAAACTATAAAAGGCTGGTCTGTTTTCTTTCACAATAAATAGCTGAAAATGGGTGAAGACCTCTCATTTTGGCCCACTTCACCAATTTCTTTTTTGAAAGGGTAGATTAAGACACAGATTTTTAGAAAGGTTGCCAAAATGCCTTCATTTTTTTCCTGCCAACACCAGTCAAAAGGCTCTACTCAAAAAAAGGAAGATTCAGCTCCATTGAGTGAATCATTTTACAGCTTGCGTGAAGAAGCAGTATTAAAAAAGATATTGGAGTTTTTAAAAGTCCCAGCAGACAATGAAACAATACAGTCTGTAAAAAGTAAGAAAGACTCTTGGGACTTTAAGATTGGTAAATATATAAAGCAGTTATTGGTAAATATATAAAGCATTTATGATAAAAAAATATAACCAGGGACAAAAACTGCATTGGATTGACCTTACATTATATAGAATGTTTGTGTCAACTGTAATTACTTTCATATAACATCCAAAAGTACCGTGGCTACTAACGCCACAGCAATGAGTTTCAGAAATTGTTTAATTACATACATTAGGTATGTCCTATGTAATAGAATGTCAAGTGCTATTTTTATTTATTTATTTCTACATACTAGTTCCTTAAAAACTAAAATTGCACCTTTTACAGCATGTTGCAATCAAACACATTAAGATTAAACCCAATTCATATCTTAAGAAACTTACCAGAACTTTAGCTGAAGAACAAACTAAATAAAAAAAAAAACAAAAAAACTACAAAGAAATAATCAAAAATGACTTTGGAGCATATACAGTATGTCACGGTCATTATTGTTGCATGTACGTAGTAATAGTACATATATTAGTAAATTATTATATTTACATACACTCACTGAATAAATTATAAGGAGCATTATACTAATACTGGGAACTTCAGAAATCAATATAGTCCCAGACATATGATGAGACTATAATGCCTAGGCAGAGTTTACTTTTGGTACACGAGAACACAGACACCAGCTGTGCTACAAGACCAAAGGGCAAAGATTAATATTAAAATAAAGCTTTCACCTAGCTGCACATAGCTGTAAACATTGATTTACACAAGTTTACTAGGTTCCTAGTGTCACACATGTGCGATTAGGAGGCAGTCAAAGAGCCTAAAGGTGAGGGAAACATCACGAGATAGAGGGTTGTCACGTGGTACTTACCTGAATCTCTTTTGGTCAACAGAAAACCTGAAGAAAAATAATTCCTGCACTTCCGGATTCCAAAATGGCTGCGACGACGTCACTTCCGGCCAACCATGATGACGCCACTTCCGGCTCCATCAATCCACCTCACTTCCGTCCCATCATGATGACGTTGTTTCTGGTTCCCGTTTCCAACGTCACTTCTTGCCAACCATTTCCTGTCCCATAATCCTTTTCTGTATAAAGTCGCCATTTTGACTGGAGAAAACTGTTCACTGTTTTGTTTTGAGACATTGAATCATTTATTCTTTATTTTGTCTGGATGACAATACAGTATATGGGGACGGTCCCCAAAACTTTGTTTTGTGTTGTGCAACATTCTTTGGAGAAGAATAATTACCACACTAGTTAATAACACAAAGACAGAGGGAAAGAACAGTTATTGTGGGACTTTGTTTATGCATGTTAAAAATCCTTATGCATGGCCCTGAAAAAGTATGCAAATGAATGCCCAAATGAAGACTTTTCATCAGCACTGTTTTGTGACATTTAAGAATAATAGATACCATATAGTTCAGCAGTATTGGTAGCGGATGACCAAACACCACTTGATGAAGTGGGCTTTAATGAAAAACATCAAATCTTCAGACCCAGACTCCACTAACATCTTAGTATGAAATAAGTACAGGAAGGAAAAGAGAATCACAATTATAGGTAAACACAAGGGTGAGGATTAAATGAGGCATAAGCAGAGGTTTGAAGTTTAACTTAAGTGACTTTGAGAAAAATGTGAAAAAAATAATAAACTAAATACATGTGGTATAAATATCCACTTAGTGTACACAGAAAAATCTAAAGATTTTCAGACAGAAATAACAACAAAATCCTAAAGCAGAGTAAACTTCATGGGATAAGAACTAAACACAAACAAAGTTCACTATGTTAAGATTAAACAAATACTTTTTTTTTTTTTTAATCATCTTACACAGCAGAAGCCACACAATAGTCTTTCTACCCTTAGTACAGTATAACTTGCTTAGATTTTAAGGTAATCAAATATTTTCACCATTACAGGGTATTCTAACATATTCAAATGAAAAATAAAATTTAAAATACATTATATATACATATTTATTTTTTTTTTTTACAGCCATTCCTGACCATTTCATGATGAAGTATGCAATTAGTTATTTTTACCCTAAGGAATCCAAATGTGACTTTTTTTGTCCATTAAATGTTGTGGTAAAGTGAGGTCCACAGCTAATCGGCATCTCTTTAAATAAATAATTGCCAGACTTGTGTCTTGGTAGGAGGGGCATGATAGTGTGGCAAGAGCAGTTCCCGAATGGCCCTACACTAAGTGTATAGGTGTGGGATCATCTGTGGCCCTAATTGATGCTGAGAGCTGCTAATCATCACAGCTGTGCCATGTCCCCATTTTAAACGGGAAAGCATGAGTGCGAGAGGGGAAAAAGGAAAAAAAAATAAGCAGAGAGAGGCAGAGAAGGAGAGTGCAGCACATTGGGGTGGAGGGAGAGAGAGAGAGAGAGAAAGAAAAAAAAGCCAGTCTGCTAGAGTGAGAAAAGGCAGCGAGGTCAGTGGTTCCGCAATCAGCCGAAGGATTGGCGTTATTTGGATGGACCATGCCCACTGCATGTGTAGAGGAGTGGGTATGATCAAGGTGGCGTCCTCTCCAGGGTTCTGAGGTATGCTGAAGTGAGAGGACCACTGACCCCGAGTGGTCTGGCAATGCAGCTCGAAATAGTCAAGTCAGGATGGACAGCACCACAGCTATTGAAGTCTCTGCAAGCTGATCAAGCAATGGGTGAGCTGGGGAGACTAGAAGGAAATTTTGCTTGGCTCATTCAGGAGTGGAAGCAACACACTGCCCCAATGACTGTGATGACTTTTATTCTTATTTTAAGCCTTGTTTTTAAATCACATGGATTTTCATTTTTATGGATTATTTATTTATTGAGGAAGCACTGCACTATTTTGTTTGGACACTTGGATGGATTGTTTTAATAAAAGCACTGGGTACTTTGCACCTTTCTCTTGCTTCATGTGGTGTCCTCATTTGTACAGCTCATCCCGGTCATGACTATTGATGGTTTCGGATTCAAGAGGCTCCCAAACAAGAAAAGAAAGCAGGGAACCAGACCCGCACTGTCACAGATGTTGAATATTTTTGTGTCTTGCAGTGACGCCATGTTTGCTTTGTTATGGGTGCTTGTATTTGTATAAGCATGCTTCAACTGAGATCTTAACCAGAGACTTTTAGGTATGCACTGCTTCTTATATCATCAAAAGTTGACCTTTATTTGGATAAAATTCTGTGTGATCACAAACTACTTTTGAGACTGTAATTCCTGGTGTACCAGACTCTAGTTTTGACTAAAGACTTTGAATTTTGCTTGGTGTTTTGGCTTGAAGAAAGACGATGGATAGCTTTAAGTCCTGAACTTGCCACATTATTTTGACTATGTCACATTCTCCTGTTCCTGATTACTGTCTCTTTGACTCGGTCAGGGATAGAATATATTTCATGTGCGGTTTACCAAAATGGAGCACAAACTTTGGAACAGACACAAAGCACATGCACTTGAAAATATCAAAATTATCAAGATCCAAAAACAAAGTTTAGATATAAAATTCACTTAAAGCAAAAGCTGTGTAGCACATTTGTCCAAAAGTTCTATTGGCTAGTCAGTTGCATCCATCCGTCTGCTTATACCTACATGTCGAATTCAGGGGTGCATGGAACAGCTGTACACAGGACTGTTTTCTTTAATGCAGTACCTGCTCATTTCTATCATTCCTGCATATGTGGGAATTTAGTCATCACAAACATAGATAATATATTAGCAATATGAATTATATTAATAATAAAAAGTATTTACATTTTTACCCACAAAGCATACCATTGGCGACACAGACACAGCAAAATAAGATTAAACACTAAAATAGCAAAAGGGTGGAAACTCTAGGCGTTGAATGTATTAAAAAAAGGCTGATTAAATTCAACATATAAGTAACTCTTTAAAGGATTTCATTAGAGAACTACTGCATTGAAAATGTCTTTATACTGCCACTCGGTGGTGCTTTCTTCTTCACTAATGTGACAAATGCTGAAACTTTTTACAGAAACATGAAATACAAAAAATAAAAAAAGAAACTATGTGAATATGGTCCAGTGGCTATATGGCTTCTGAAATGTCACACCTCAAGAACATACTGCATTTTTGCCAAAGAGTCTTACAACAATGATATTGCCATAAGTAATTTAATGTCGCTGTTGACATTTTGAGATTGTCAAAACTGTTATTTTGCATTGAAATCTTCCATACCTTATTCACCTCAGTCCACGCTTCTCTGCCACCTTCTGAGAGATCTACTTATAGATCCAACAGCGATGATGGCACTGTAGCATTGCTGTAGGATGGGGGGGGATCAGGTTCTTCCTGCCATAGATGGTGTCCATGCCTCTACACATTCTAATCACTCATCCTGCCACAATAATGTCTAATGAGCTTAGTCCCATTCCCCCCCCCCAAAATAAATAAAAGATATTTAAAATCTATTAATACAGATTTTCACTTTAATGAAAATATTATAAATATGTTGTATTTTTGCAGCATTGTCAATAACGTATTGAGCAAACAGCATAAATCCATAACCAGTTACAGGGAAGAGTATTTTGATGCACACGTTTCATACATTTCATTATTATTTCTTGTTGAATGCTGTCAGGTGGCAAAATTTTGTTTTGATACTTCAACTCCTTTCCATTCTGAAACTAAAATCAGTGATAACCTGGTCCAAATGTCTTACTTGCCCATTTTTTTACTGTACTATAGTGGACATGTTTTCCACTTGGGGGTGAAGGCAGGGAAGACCAGCATAAGATCAGTTTGTTGTTGTTTAGACACTATAAGTCATCAAATGGTCCCTGAATAAAGAAGTACTGACCATCATTAGAAATAGATACAACTGTAATCAATTGTGTAGGGAGGAAAAAGAATGTTTTTAGTGATACTTGGGGGTAAGAGATGAGATTCTTGGGATTCAAAATCATAAAAAAAAATCAGAGACCAAAAAATAAGATATCAGTCACAACTTATATGTATATAAAAAATTATAGTTAACAAAATAACAAAGTAACAAAATAAAACTTACAATTAAAATACAGTAACATAGAACATAACAAATATAAACACTTTTCATATTTTACTGGTCACTTTGACATACTGTATGTTCACAAAATTGTCATTTAGATAACACTAATGAATGAATTGCTACAGAGGTATGCAGGACCCTTATAAACCTAAGACAACTTTCAGTAAAATGCAAGCCAGACATACTCTACAATACCGGTTAAAGAGCTAACTTTATAAAAAATAATGTAGCCTTCTGCCCATTAGATGCTTTCTTCTTTTTCATGAAAGTGTAGTCAAAGCAGTTTAATGATCAACTATTTGTCATCAGCACGCCTTCCTGCTTAATCAGAGTATTACGTAAGAAAGGGAGTGAATCAATAAACACTTGATAGCTTATTTCTCATCTGGCCAATTGTTCTCCCTGCAGCATTAAAATCACACTTGTCCCTGAGGCTGCTATCTGGAATGAAAAGAATACAGGAGGCCAGCCTTGTCAACAAAGCACACAAGATCAATAAGAATACACTGCTTAGCAGTTTTTGCTGATGCAACATTATTATAGTAGTTTACACTGGAAAAATAATGCACTGATTTTTTACACATATGTAAACCCAGCAAACCTTCATAAAATGTATTGTGAAAGGTGCTATATAACTCAATGATAGAATAAGGTTCTCATTTTGTAAAGGACAATGTCAGCCTCCATTTATTTATATTTTGTGTCTGTAGTGGCATAAAATTAAATTAAAAAGTTTTCATTAGTGTGCTTTTAAGAACCTCTGAGTTTTTGTTAGTTCTGTGTTTCTGACCTTCACTCTACCTTTTCTGACCTAAGGCTTATGTCCTACATTTTGTTTGATATTTGTTACTCTTTATTTTGTCTGTCCTGTACACCATGAGTCAGTCTGTTCCTTTTGCCTTTTGTCATCTCGTGGTTCTTCTCTCTCAATTTTTGTATTGTGAATACATTATTCATATCAATGCGTGCAGAACAGAATATCCAAAAGCTTGAAAGCTCGTAGTACAGCATGCTGATATTTCATATAAGTGACTCAATATGGCATGAGACCTACAGTAAATGCCATATGACTTGCAGCAGACAGAGCTACACTAAACAGCACAGAGTGACAAACGTATATAAACATATGAGACATATGTGACAATTTAATTCTTGGAACGGCATGTAGTCACCCACACTACTGAAACATTGGAGTGGCTTATGGTAAGAATGCTATGAAAAAATAGTGTCTTTGAATGGCATAATAAGTTCAAGGAAGGGTCCAAAGATGTGAACAATGATGCTAGTAGTGGATCATCCATTATGACAATGCTACAAGCTATGATGAACTTAGTGGTCATGACTTCCTAGCTAAGAAATCACTTACCAATTTGGATTTTTACCTCGTTTCACCTGATTTTGTCCTTTGTGATTTCTGGCTTGTTCCAAACATACAAATCGCCATGAAAGGACAAAGATTTCAGACATTTCTAACATTCAGCATAATGTGTTAGGGGAACTCAAGGGTTTTCCAGAAAAAAGAGTTGCAGGTGTTTCTCCAGCAATCGCAACATTGTCTAACTAAATCCATAACTGCAGAGAGAGATTACTTTCAAGGTGACAGGAGCCACAAGTGTATAGATATGCACACATGTTTACTACAGGTTCATTCCAGGTCTTGAAGTGTTACACCATGTTATAACAATTTCTTCCCACTTGGCAGAAATGGCTTCTGCCTCCTGATTAACATCTTCTAGCTTCCTCCAGAAGCATTTGTCTTTTAAAACAGGAACCAAACCTTAGAATATAAACTAAAGTGTGTCTTCATGGCATAAATGTTTCTACAGAGCAGTCTAAAATTGTTTTCAGAATGAAAGCTGCTATACAGTATAATTATTTTATAGAAAAGTCCTGTCAACTGAGCACAGCTGGTAAATCAAAGCAGATCCATGTGTTAAAATACATTGGTCGCATAAATCCATTCCTTTCATCAGGAAAGTATGCTGTGCCAGCAAAAATGGCCCTAGGCTGAAGCCAGGACTGGGTGAGCTGCCACTTCATTTTATGGATGCACTAACAGCCAGTTGTCAACATCAGTGTACAATAAGTTACAGTACTAACCCATTCTATTTGATACTGTGCACCAGCACACCTTGAGTATCACAAGCCCCCATGATTCAGTATGTTAATGGAGTTTGACTTCATGGGCTGAGGTCCTTTCAGTTTCAAGGCCAGATGATTATTATATTCCTCGGGAAAAATAAAAAATAGGCAAAAATAACCTGCTTAGCCATTTCTCTTTCATGAATTTTTGTACAATTATTCATGTGGCATTTATTCATAATGACATTTGAAAAAATACTAAGCACCTATTAACCATTTACCAGGTACACCTTCAGCTTTTGATTTAACCCTGGCCAAAGCCCTTCCTATTTCCTGTGCTCATTCACATATTAAGCAATGAAAAAACTACCAGGTCTCCTTGCACACTTGTGTTCACATCTACACTAGATCAATGTGGCAGACATGCTTACAAAGCATCCACAATAAATATACATTAAGTAAAAAAAACACTGCAATAATTCTGGTAAGCCTAATTTATTCCATAAATGCTTAATACAACCTTACAGGACAGACATACCCCTTTAAAGGGTGCCACTTCGTAAAGGATGCTAAGATTGAACAAAAAAAGTATGTCAGTCAATCATGGGGCAAATATCCATATACTGTACAAAGATAGCCAACTCAGACTAGGATGGCTTAGTCCCCAAAAAACTGACAACAGATGTTTAAACTATCTGAGGATCACCATTAGGGTGGTGACCGATCAGTTGTCCTTCAGACACTATGTTGCTATGGTCTCTCAGTCTTGGAGACTTACTCCATATAATATCCACAAGATCAGACCATATCTGGCCAAGTATGCTGCACAACTCATGGTCCACACTTTGGTCTTGCCACATGCAGACAACTATAAATCTCTACTGGCACGAGCACCAAGGTGTTGCAGATAATTCAAAATGCAGCAACATGTATGGTGTTCAACCAGCAGAGATAGGCACATGACACTCCTCGTTTCAGATCACTACATTGGCTCCTTGTAGAGGTACATATTAAGTTCAAATGCTTGATGCTTGGATTCAGAGCAGCCAATGGGTCAGCACCTATGCAGATGGAGTCAAATGTGAGGTCCTATGATCCTTTGCGTCCACTCACATCTGCCGATGAACAGTGTCTGGTGATGCCACCTCTGCAAAATATTAATCAAGACTCCTCACATGTAGCTCCTGGCTGGTGTGAGCTGGCAACCTACTTTTGAAATTTTGACTCCTTCATTGTGTTTAAGAAGTGTTCAAGGACTGTTTGGTGAATCTCTGTCTAACTGATGTTAGCTGATACCATACTCTTGGAAGTGTAATTAACTTTCATTTTTTTCTAAGCTCTTCACTTGTGGTGATAAATTTTGTAAGCTTTCCTCTTAACATTTGTTCCCAAAACAGTCCCCCAAACTGTGCTTTATTCACTTATGTTGACCTCTTTCGTAAATTGCTTTAGGTAATAGCATCTGCTAAGCAAATAAATGTAAATTAGAGGAACCCCATGCAAACACAAGAATAGCATGTACCCTAGCTACAGACTGAAATGGCCTGCCCAGCTCTCCCAATTCTGTGACCCTTTTGACAGCATATGAGCTGCAAACGTCAATGAGGTACAGAATAAAAAAAGAGAACTAGCATATTTGCAGGAGTTTCTTTAAATAAAAAGAATGAAAACACATTTCACTCTTAGATAATGATTGTCTTATTTTGTCAGGTTTATTTTTCATCTTTATTATGGGCTGGATCCTCAAGTGACTCTGAAATCTATGAATGACTGATAGGGCCGACTGTGTAAAATCACAGTGAGCTGTGCACATCTACAGCCTCAGATCTTGTTTTCCCCATTATGTGTAATATTTATTTCTAGCTTTGAAGTGTTAATGCAAGTCTCTTGTGAATATTCAGCTCCACAAGGTGTATGTGACTACCTTTGTTATAAAATAGAAAAACAAAGAGAAGACAAGCAAATTAAAAAAAGCATGCTTCTCAATTCTTGTTACAGTAAAAACAGTATGCATATTGTGCCCTTCTTTATTTAGCACACAGGCACAATTAAAAATATCTTGGCATCAAGAGAAAGACATCAGACATAAATGTGGTAACCACAGCGTTAAGACAACTTAACAATTTTGACAGCCTGACCAATAATTTGCATATTGGATATGCACATATATTTCTTTAAATGTTTACAAGCTACTCTATATCTTAACATACACTTTTGATGGTAAATTATTTATTTTTGTGTAACTACTGTAGCATACAGTACATTGACAATCCTCATAATCGGATCCCTTTGGATTTGCTGCCTAGGAGAATATGCTTCCTTGACAGTGAAACTACATGGTTCTTGAAAATTGTGGATTGGTAAACTTATGAAATAACAGCAAACAAGAAGCATCAAAACACCCTACTTAAGGAAATCTATATAATAACTACTTGTCCTACTCCGTCCATATTAAAAGATGTCCTCAATAATACTACACTTGCATTTCTGCTAATGTGTCTCTGTAATGGACAGTGCAGAAGCTTCAAATTACAATAATTGCAATCAGTATTATAAAACTGCTGTTTAGTAGTTAGATCATTTTAGAATATGTTTTCAAATGAAGATAAATTGTTAAGAATGTGTAGTTCAGAAATATACTGTCTTTATTTTATACAAATTGAGAGTTCTAACAGTTGTTTTGGCGGTTTCTCTAGCCCAGGAACCTGTTTATGCAATTGGTTTTTGTTTTTCTTTAATTATGTTTATTTTAGTTTTTGGGTATGTTCACATGTAATGAGCTAAGCTCTTATTGCAAAAGCTCATATCTGTCTGTCTGTCTGTCTGTCTGTCTGTCTGCATGCAACAACTTCGCCCTTTGTGGACCAATTTTCTTGAGATATGGCACCTATTCTTCAAACAAATTTGCTGAGACAGTTCAATTTGCATTCAGATGTCTCAAATAGATCAGCTGTAAGAAGTTTTAAAATTTCCTATTTAAAAGCATTTGTGATTTTGTGAACTCACCCATCTCAAAACAGAGAAAAGTTCTGTGAGTTTTCACCTAGGAATACTTTTACTGTTTCAGTTTTATCTTGAGAGCAGTTGCTTGAATTTGTATATTTTGTATATTTTCTTCTTTTACTCGTCTGACAGCTGCTCGGATTCCCAATTGCAAGCAAGTCAAAGGCTGGACAGACCATGCGCCCAGCTTACACAGCAGCGTTATCTCCTGCTACTTTAGGTAAGTTAACTAATAGAGTGCACAAAAAGTCACTTCTCTGGAAGTAAATGGAATTGGAAAGCAATTATATAAGAATATACAGTATAAGAATGAAATGACTGAGCAATATTATCTGCATATTATTATTGTAAAGAGCAGACAAAATTAACCTGCAGCTAAATGGAGTTTGAGCTAATCAATAATACGGGAAAGGACAGTGGCAATAACTGATAATAAACATAGGAAGTGTTTATAAATGGACAGTGGAGTCGGGAGGTGGAAAGCTCTAATCTGTCAGTTCCAGATATACACAAACAATCGTTGCAAAACCCTGATCCTCTTTCACCATTTGTATTCCTGTTATACAAAAAAATCAATTCATTTCCAAGTTCTTATTTATTTCTATAATTAACAAATTACTGTGTTTTTAACTAAAATTAATGTCTAAATAGTGAACTTATTTCAGTTACTTTTCCCCTTTCATAGGATTATACTGATATTGATTTTATGCTACCATTGTTCATTTTGCATAAATAGATATTTTTCAATTGTTAATTATTGGATGCTACTCTATTGGCTATACTTACAAAAATGTTACAGATGGGGAAATAAGTATTTGATCCCATGCTGAATTTGTAAGTTTGCCTACTTACAAAGAAATGAACAGTTTCTATTTTTTATGGTATTTTCATTTCAATAGAGAGAGACAGAATATCAACCAAAAATCCAGAAAAAACACATTACATAAAAGTTATAAACTGATTTGCATATTATTGACAGAAATAAGTATATAATCCCCTACAACTCAGCCAGAATTCTGGCTCCCGCAGATTGGCTGTGTGCCCACATGGCACACAGATTACAATCAATTACAGATACTCCTGATCTCAACTCGTTATGTGTATAAAGCACATCTGTCCACAGAGTCAAATTCTTCTATTCCAACCTCTTTACCACCATGGGCAAGACCAAAGAGCTGTCAAAGGACGTCAGGGACAAGATTGTAGACCTGCACAAGGCTGTAATGGGCTACAAGATCTTCAGCAAGAAGTTTGGTGAGAAGGTGACAACTGTTGGTGCGTTTATTCATAAATGGAAGAAATATAAAATGACCATCAATCGCCCTCAGTCTACAGCTCCTTGCAAGATCTTGCCTCATGGGGTGAGGATGATCATGACAAAGGTGTGAGATCAGCACAAGACAACAGAGAAGGAGGAGATTGTTAATGATCTGAAGGCATTTGGGACCACAGTACACACTACACCATAATGGAATGAAATCTTGCAATGCCCGCAAGGTCCCCCAGCTCAAGAAGGCACATGTAAAGGCCCGTCTTAAGTCTGCCAGTGAACATCTGGGCCTGTACATGTGAAATGCTCCAACTTTCAGATCAGTTAACTTAGATGCCAAATACACATAAATGTTAAGCCATGCATACATTTTCTAACTTGTTGTAACTTTATTAAGGCCATTTCCACTACCATTTTTTTTCCACCATTCTTAAAACAGCCACACTGGTTGTTAGTGACGAGTCCTCAGAGGTTGTAACCCTTTACTAATGTTGTGACTAGGCTATAGGTCATGGGAAGTGTTTCCTTTTTATATTTGCAGAATAACAAACCACTTTTCAAACATCCTTTACAGTAAGACTTCACCATTTCCAGATAGTTTTTTTGGCTTAGATTTGTGCTTACTGTAGTTTTGACTTAAATTTTGGCTTTAATTGCTGTGTTAAGTGACTTCTTAGTTTTGAATATTTTTTCAGCTTTCAATTATATTTTGTTCCTGATCGCCATAAAATGTACAGTAAATAAAATTGCCATATTTTGGCAAACACAATATTTACAGTGTAAACATAATTTAATTCAGTTACATTTATTATCATTAGATCTTGCCACACTGTGAAAGTATTTATTTCTAGGCTGCTAAAGCAGAAAGATCAAAAATGCACCAAATATACAGAGACATAGCACTGCAAAGATAAGTTAAAAAAAGCAATCCCAGTAGTAAGATTAAATATCGGTAAATGTGTAAAGTGTCAAATTAAAAACATTAAGATTAGAAATATGCATACAACATTTACCGGACAGAGCAAGGAACACGCAGACTGTACAAATAACTAAGCTTCAGAGTAGTTAGTACACAAGTAGTCTAAACTATTTAAATTGCTGACTACAGGTCAGACTAAATGTGACAAGTGACACTGTGTGTTAAAGGCTCAGGGATAAAAACTTTAGGATATTAAATGGTATAGTACTGCTTACTACATGGCAGAGGAGCAAACAGCTTATTGTTTGGGTATGTAGGGTATCTGGGATGATGAAAAGCATTTTTCTTCAGTTAGATGATGATCCATATCTTTGTGTAGATGTCTGGATTCATAGTAGTAGTAGGTAGTAATACTTGGGTGTGTGTTCTGCACACATAGTGTCAATATAAATATTTTTAATAATATTAATAAAGCAAGTTTAAAGAGGTACGTTATACTCATGGAGCCTTTAATTACCCAAATATGGATTGGGCAAACCCTACAAATAGTGGCGCACAAATCCAGAATATTTTAGATGTTATTAAGCGGGAAAGCCTGGCCAGATTTAGTAATTTTCTTCTTCTAAAGTTTTTTCCACCTTCATGTATAATTACTATATTGGTCCAACCTCCTCTACTCTGGTTTATTGTATACTTCCTTGCAGAATACCCTTTTTCTCACAGGTCATCCACTTTCTCTTAGGTTGGCTTCTTCTGCTGTTATGACACCTCCATATCATTGATTCTTCTCCCTACTTTGTTTACCTCTCTTCTCGTAATATGCCCATACCACTCTAAAATCTTCTTCCAGTATTTACTTTCAAATTTCCCCAATGTTAACTGTACAACTGATTCTATCTTTCCTCATCTTGTCAAGTTTTTTTCTTACTCCACAAATCCATTACTATAGCATACAATTTCCCTTCATGCATCTTTCTAATTGACCAGGTTTGTGATCCTGTCTAGATTTACTATTTTGTAATAATGAAGACAGAATTCAAGGGTTTGATGTGACTGAGCCATTAGGATATATTGATCATAGTAATACTTTTAATATTCTGCTAGGATGAAAAATAGCAGGGGCAAGTTAAAAGGGATCAGGAGAAAAGACATCAAAAAAACAAGGCAAAGGTCAAGACTGAAAAGTAGATAGGAAAGATGTCAAAGCCTGGTACCCTAAACAAAACTCAATTCAGAAAGATGTGCCTGTAATTTTAAAAGCAAAAGAATAAAAAACACAAAGTACACAAGCTTTTGGTTTTCTTAAGTTACCTGCTATCTCAGGTAGAGACAGGACGCCAGTGGTGACTTTTTATCCTGTCCCAATTGTGAAATCACTTGCTGCGATATCTAGTTCATGTCTCAGACAATCATAAAAGAAAACCTAACACAATGGTGGCTCCTGTAACAAACCAAAATGGCATCAAGACTGGCATAAAACAATTTTTACAATCTTAAATACAAACTAAAAATAAAAACTAATGTTCTATTCAGATTTTCCATTATTTGAACCCCAAACTGAGAACAAAAAAACTATAAATTAAGTATGGGGAAGTGTACAAAAAAATTACAAAGCATCATACAACATTTAACAAGGTTTTGACAGAGTGAGTATATACAAGAACTGTAAAGGACAAATTCTGATGAAATGCACAAAAGTCTAAAAAAGATAAAGAGATAAACATTTAATACTTTGAACACAGGGTAAGAGTCACATCTCACAAAGCTTCTCAAAACGTGATAAACGAGAGGACTTGTATCTCGATATATAGCCGCTACCGTTTTGCTGCTGTGTGTCAGTTATCTACTATCTGCTTTTTTTTTGGTAGCAATAGCTTGCAGAAATACTGCTATAAATAGACTGTCCATAGATATGCTGTTGTAAAAAAGGTATAATGTTGCTAATGTTTTGAAACAACTACATGAGTATTTTGATGATAATAACAGTGATCGAGATAGTGAAAATCAATTTGATAATGTGGAATCTGAAGGCTGTGATATTAATTCGGATAGTTGCCCCATAGGCGTTTCTTTAAAACATGACACCCAGCTTGTCACAATTGTCAGGATAGCACTATATGGGCATTCTTCAGCTTAATGAGTACGAAAAGTCAACAACTACCAAATATGTTGTGTGCAATAAGCATGGAAGTGAAAAGAAACATGTTATATTTGCAGCACATATTCTACATAGCATTCTGAATGGTGCTATGCCTCCAGGACTCTTATTCAAATGCTGACCTTTAGTCTTTTTTTTGGTTAAAATAGAGTAATTAACATTTTCTTTGTAGATGTAACAGTTACTGTTCATAAAAAACTTTGCTTTCTGATACATTTCTTTATATTTGAGTTTTGATTGAGTTCATTATTTACCATACAGTATTGCGTAGACCTATATTGTAGCGTCCTGGTAATAAATGGCCCAGAAGTCATTGTGTTAAGAATAGAGTCTGTCAAGGAACAGTACTGTAGGTTTAAAAGTATTTTACGGGGCAAGTTCATCCCAAACTTCAGAATTAGTAAGAAACTGACGAGAACTCAATAATGGATCAATAATAAGCTGAAAAAAATTAGACAAATAACTCCCAACACTAAACGTAGAGCTTGAGAGCATGAGGGCAGTGATTAAAGAGAATATCAGAAAATTAAAAAGGAAGCTAAGAGAGAAATATTATGGAAAGACAAAAGATGATCCAGGGAGATTCTTTCAGTATTTTAATACTAAAGGAACAGTCAAGAACAAGGTGTAGGATTTAGAAAAAGTAACAGTAAACAGTATATAAAAACAATAAAATACCAAACCCTTTGGATTTGCATTTTTCCAAAATTTACACATATAAAAAAGTTGAAAACCTCCTGGCAGTAACAGAGAGTATTAAGGAGGCAGTAGAGGGAGAAGTCCTGTGCAGATTAAACATGCTGAAATCTAACAAATCCTTGGGATCAGATAACATTTATGCTAGGATATCCATTTTCCGATTATACTATTAATTAGAAAAAGGTGATTGGGCTGATCGATGTACTGTAACTATAGGTCATTATGCTTGAATGTGCATCACACATAAAATAACCAAGTATCACAAGAACAGGTCTGTTGGTAAACGGCCATCATAAGTTCAGGCAAAGAAAACCATGTGTCATGAATACGCTGTAATTCTATGAATATTCTATGAGAGAGGTAAAAATTTCATATTCATCTGGATTTTTAGACATTTGATAAGGTACCACAAGAACAGCCATTCATTAAACTAAAACAAGTGGGAATTCAGAGTTCTGCACATAGATAGATGCAAAATTGGCTTTATCACCGGAAACAAAGAAGTATAGTAAGAGAAATTGGTGAAGTTAAAAGTGGCGTCCCTCAAGGATCATTGCTGGATTGTTGCTATGCTTTTTAATATACAAAAACGATCTGGATAAGAATATAAAAACCATGTTGGTTTAAATGATACCAAACTAGTAGGTTGTGCAAAAAAATGTAGAATCAGTTGAATCACTGTAGAAAGCATTAAGAAGACTAATAGGATGTTAGGTTACATAGCTCGACATGTGGGAGCCTATGCTTAAGTTACATAATGGGATAGTGAGGCCTCACCTAGAGTAGTATACTGTATACAGGTTTGGTTTCCATAAAATGGAGAAATGCTATTACAAACCGATTAAAAATGTACAATATAGTTGATCTATGATTGGTATAGTTATGAAAGATAAAAGACCATATAAATGAGATATTGTACGATTATAAAAAACTGCAGGATGTTTAAGCATAAAGTCAACATACTGTAAACATCTGTGGTTCAAACACTTAGTTTAAATTATTAGTGTTTTGTGATTTAAAGTTCTACAACATTGTTGCAACTAATTAAAGATAATGCACTAAAAAAGGAATGGAGGTGACAGAAGAATAAGCAACAAATCGTAAACAAAAGGTCCATCCCAAATGATCTTTTGTCTTTACCCAAAAATTAAAAAGTCTTTCACAAAAATACTATTTATTTTGACTCATTTATTTATTTACATGTTTTTACTATTATTAAAGTTTTACTATGCAGGCTTTGCACTCTTTCTCATGGGTGGGGGTTGATTTGCTTCGAACCTAGTTAAGTTAAACTTGACTTGCTTGTATGGAATGTTATTTGATTTTAAAAAAATTAATAAAATGTGAAAAAAAAATCTTTCACCAAAATGAACACCTTAACAGTAACTATAGCTGCATATAGAATTTCCTTGATTTGACTACAAAATCTGATGACCAGTAACTACACAAAACTAACTTTCATCCTGTCACTCCAATGCACACCTCAAGCTTCTCAAAATGGCGACATGCAAGATAACCCAAATGGTGTCAGAAAAAGGTGCACAAATTTTTTAACCTTTCTAAAACAGCATGCTTGCTGGAAAATAATATTGCTTAATTCAGAGGCCCAAAAAACCAATAGCAGAACAGAATGCAGGAAAATGTGCAAAAAATGGAATAACAAAGAAAACTCATAACAGATATTTCTGTCATTTTCATAATGAGATTGAAACATTTTTCTTTAAAACAAGTAAGAAAGCATTATGCATTTTTGTAGATTTTCTATGATTGGACATTTTTCTGGCCAAATTCTGATTTACATTCAAAATCATGTTACAAACGTCCATGGGAATTGAACTTGTTCATACCATATATGTGGAAGTATGCTTATGTTGTTCTCATTTTATGCTGACAGGAGCAAAATAAATGAATATTACAAAAAAAAAGGAAAAATGGGTACCTCAACTACATGCTCACATGCATTTGACTAAAGGAATTTAAGTTGTACTGGAAAAAAGAAAATCAAGTCAGACAGAATAATTCTAACAACTGACAAACATGTAAAGTGTTGTGCTTTTATTGACTGAATTTATTAAACATCACAACACTGAAAATGATTTACTTGAGAGAAAGGTTTCAAAAATGGGACTGTAACTGTTAACAAAGTATATATTTTAAAAATCATCTCAATAAAAATGATTAATAGCTAATGGATCCTTTACTTAAAAGCAGTTATTGCTACTGCTGGACTGTTAACAGATGCTGGCCTTTTGAGCTATACCACCTGAGTTTAAATTATTTAGAAGTAGTTGTCACCAAATGCCACCAAGCCTAGGATTCTATTATCCTCATCCTTATTTTTAAGGCAGCTTGTCATCGAATCAGGATGTGTTGAACATACATTAATCGGTACTTTCTACATCATGACCCTCAAGTCAAACTACACTAACCCCTTTCAATTCAGCCATCCAAGGTTTCTGCACGTCGCGTCACTTCCCAGCCAAGTTACATCAATTTCTTTACTGAATTCCCATGAGAAGCCAATCAATACAAGAATGCTTTTAGCTCAGCCTAGAAGCAGCACTGTCTTGGCAAGATCCTTGCTGGCCCAGCTGGGTAAGCGGTGCAGCAATCAATCAGGTGAAGGGAGCGCATATTTTTTTTCCTGCAAATTGCTACTGACCAAACAATCATCGGCCTCCGAGACAGATATATTAATTCATTCCTGCACCAGTCTTTTAGTATGTAACATAGTTACACTAGGATCTAGCCTCAGAGGTTAAGTAATTGCCTTCAGCAATGGGTCAGATTTTAATGCCTTCTCACACTTGGAATGAAAACAATGTGGGTCTGCATTGATGTAGCTGAACAGCTCATTCAAACAAAGCTTCCTTTTTAAGCTGAATCAGTGTATTCAGCAATGATGAAAACAACATTAATGAAAAAGAACGTTAGCAGAGGTTGTTGCAATAAATACTCCATTGTTTTTTATGTTCTGCTGAAAATAATTAAATTCTAACGAACACCTTATTAATGACAAGTGCTGATTTTTACTGCAGACACACCTAGATTACTTTTTTAATTTATCAGCATAGTTCAAAAAGCTATGCCCAGTTTAATGTAAAAGAATAATTGTGTTATCGTTTTCAACCACAACTCTTTGATTGCTTCCACTTCCACTTTTCTTTAAGTAACTGAGCTGACAGTCTCAAATATATATCGTTTACCTTTAAAGAATAACTTGATGACTATTTATGCAGTTGGAAATGTTAAAAATATGACAATTGCTAGGGTAACAGATGGTAATATATGCATCTTATGACTGATTACTAAGTTAGCTAATGGAGTGAAAGTTGGTGTAAGAACTGAGTGACTACACTATTGTGGTAGGCAGCAGTATGAGCCACGAAACATAACACGATAACCAAGACTCACCTATCTACTGCTACATAGTAATGGTAAAAAAACCTGGAGATCCCAAGTAACAACTGCCGCAGTGAGCCATTGAGATTTTTTCAGGTTTTTCTTTAAGGAGTTGGTGGTCTGTTCAAAGAAATCACAAGTAATCTTTGGCAATGTTACTATGACAAAAACAGGTTCACAACCACAAAATAAAACACAACTGAAAAGTTTCTTGTGTTAGAGCCACATGTCTCAAAGTGAAAGTTCTGATGCCTTGCCTACACATGCCCTTTTGCTCGGCTCTGCACCACATCCATGGCAAATAAATGGCAGCACATATTGAAAATAGGTGGAGAATGATCAAACAAATTACAACAAAAATAAAAATTAATAACCGACCCAAACAAAATTGGAATATAACTAATGTATTCCTGACACTAAGTGAGTCAGGTTTACCTCTTATGTCTTAGCAGGATGAGTAAATAACAAATTGAATGCACTTTCTGGTCAGTATGCTTGAATTGATTTACACACAACACATCACAGAATGATAATGGCGATAAAAATAAGCATTTGAAAAATGGTCTTAGGGTGGCACCACACCACCACTACTGGAATAGGACAAAAAGAGATTTAGTGACCAAATTAACTCATTCCTAAAAGAAAAAACTAGTGCTTTAGAAATATTTTAAACTTTTTTGTTAATATCATAGCAAAGAGGCACTGCTTCATTATTTGTCCCTCTGGTAAAATGAGAAAGTAAATCATAATTGTGTATCAAAATATGCAGAAGTGTTTGTGCTTGACAGATGAGGTGTTAAATTTTATTACTTCTACATACATCTGTTGATTAATAAAAAAATTGATTTGCATTAGTTAAATACTATTGGCACCTGATAATGTCTGCATAAAACAAATAAATAGCTGAATAAGGTTGGACAATCATATGGCAGCAGCCATACCATCTGCACTTCACAACAGGTAATTCACCTGAAGCTTAGCATGATGGGGCTTAAGTAGTACTTGGATGGGAGACCATTTAGGAAAAGCTTGGGTTACTGCTGGAAAAGGTGTTGGTCAGACCAGCATGGGGGGGTTTACTCTGTGGTCCGTACGTGGATCCTAATACCAATGCCCCAGTGTGGGGCAGGGGACACTATGCTGTAAAAACTGGCGCTGTCCTTTGGATTTCAAACCTTTTTACTTATCACCACTGTAAGCAACTGCAAGTTTCACAGACATATACTGTGAGTTAACTTTATATGCTTTAAACTATTCACATTAAGTTTGTTATATTACTACAATTTAGTGGGTCCAAGTCTGTGCGAAAAATTCTTCGCTGGAATTCACATGGGCATACTGCACATTTGACTGTTTAGACAAAAGACAAAACCTAGTAGAGAAATTTTAAAACAACATCATCGTTTGAAACAATGGTATTTTTGTCTATATTATTTTACATTTATGTCTATGAGGAACATCTATGGAATGTGTTTGATGTTTTCATCCTAGACATTGGTGTCTGTTAGGGCTGTTAGAACTTATGGCACTTTGAATGGATCTCTAAATGAATCCTTATTTGATTTCAAAAGCTGGCATTGTAAACAGATGGTAATTTATTTTACCTTGCACTAATTTTACCATTGTGTTACTTCAGACACACTATTTAACATGTTTTACGGATCTGTTTTGCACCTCACTTACATGATCAGCTTTTTAATAATTTGTGAATGTTAGCTTGTATAACTTCTTACTGTTCTGCTTTTTGATTAATAGAGTTTATATATTGTACAGTTCTCAAACAGTCTAAAATGAATGTCCTGCTCCTGGCACCTGCTCCAGTTCACTCATGAAGTCAAGACCCCTGATTTGTTGTTGTTTTATGCTAAAACTGTTTATCCTGGTTTCCATTCTCATTACTCATAATACAATACAGCTGCAATAATTTTGATTTTCCTTTAATCAAGAATAAAAACTTTAAAGTGAATTTTCAGTGTCAGTAAATCACATTTAGTTACATCAACTAACAAGTCTTTCGTAGACTGCTGGTTTGACACATAATTCCTAAAACAAAGGTGTAATGAAAAATAGGTATTACAGTCACCACATACTTCATTTATCTTCCACCAGTTAAGTTGTTTTTAAAGCTATTACATATGCTTGCAGTGATTTTCTCTGAAATTTGACTGTGTATTGTTTTTTGAAACTATCCGTTGAATTTTTAAGTTGCTGTAAAAAATATTTACTAAATAAAAAGTTATAATGAGGAAGAAATACTTAAAAGACATTACAATGCAATAGTTAGTAAATTCAGTTACCTAATTTGTAAAACATGAACAGACTTCCCGTGCCTTGATTTACTGAATATATAAGAGAGATTAGTAGTGACTTTAAGCCTTCTAGACCTAAAGACCAAAAAGCACATACTGGGTATGAGTGACTTTAATGTGCTTAAGTAATCATGAGTGATTTTCAATATATGCATTACAGGCATGTGAAAAGTCCAGGGTCCACTTTTCTGTTTAATCATTTCACTTTATATGCACTGAAAATCCTGTTTTCGTTAAGACCCATGTTTTCAGGTATCACTTTCATTCGAAGGCCTAGCCGGTGACTGAGTCTTAAGCATGTATGCTTTGTAGATGTAAACATATTAATATTAATAACATAAAAAGACATGTTAAGCATGAACTTTTAAAATATATTATTTGAATATTTACTTATGTTAAATATGAATATTAAAACATGAATTTTTTTTGTATAATTTGACACCCCAGTGTCTGCTCACCTTCTTCTCTTTGATGTCAAGTTATTTACGTAAAGTATATTAATTTTTACAGCCACCAGTTAATGAACTGTGGATATGAAAAGAGTTCTCTTCCTGGCATGTTTTTATTTTGTTAATTAACTTAATAATGTTAATGCAATTCAAATTCTGATATATTTTCGCACAGTTTCAAATAATAAGGTTTCCAAATAACAAAATCTAGAACTCTGATTGAGCGTACATGGGCATACTTGGCCTTGGAATACCATCTCGTAGCATTTTAGGATATAGATTTAGCATTTTCCTTTAAAGTTGTCTCAAAAAACTAAGTTTGAATTATTTTAATTTTAAAGTATGGTCTTAACCATACACTGTACACATAAGATATTTAGGAATCAAAGACATAATTATGGCAACATTGCAGTGGAATTGCAACTTAAGGAAGGAGTGACAATAACAGGGCATACACAGAAACTGCACCTCCTAGCATTAAATTTCCCCTTGGGATTAATAATGAATGAATGAATGTATGTATCTATCTATCTATTTATCTATCTAAAAATCCCAGTTACAGAAACAAACTGCTCCTTTATTCTGCAAACAGAATGCAGTCCTGATCTAAAAAAAACAACATCACCTCAGATGCAGATGAAAGACATCTGGCATTAAGAACTATTGTGGGGATTCCTGCAAATAGCAGGCAGAGACACACACAAACACATACACACATACACAAATTCTTAGGAAGGCCAATCAATCATTTAAGTGTAGACACTGCCCTCATGGGCAGCTTGAAACAAATAGCCCAATCTATCATTTTAACACCAGATATAACTGTTGACCTTCCAGCAGCATTTTTCTGTGTTTTATAAATAGTGCCTTGTTTTCTAAATAAATGGCAACACTACTCAACAATGGTTTCTAAAGTAATCCTATGTGAGATGTCAACATTATTTCATAGTTTATTACAAGCAAAGGTTGCAGAATGTCAGTGATATAGCTGCTAGTAAGCTCTCTTTTCAAACTATTCAAGAACTGCTCTGAATTTTAAATATGAGATACAACCTATTGAAAATTCCTGTGGTTGTTCCATGTGAGACACTTTTACATCCTTGTATATACAAAGATAAAAACGAAAAAATAACAGCTGGAAGTTTTTGAAATGGGCTGTTTACTACCACCTCACTGCCGAAAAAGTTAGATAATACAATGTGAAAATGCAGGTTGTGAGTTCTATGGTGAATTCCAGTTGCCAATTTCCTTCACAAATTACTTGATTTGAAGCTATTTAATGATTTCAAGGCATATCCCATTTGCAAACAAGACATGAAAAACCAAAATGGAGTTTATAAGCTTTTCAGAAACAATAAGAGAAAATTAATTTTTAAATTTTAAGAAATTAAAAACATATTTTGAAATTCTTGTGGTTAATATATAATTATCTATTTGGTAATGGTAGAGGATAACATCTTGCTTAGGTTGCAGTGCCTGTAATGAGTATTCATCCACTGTGGAAATTGTCACATTTTATTACTATACAACATTGAATCACGGTGGATTTAATGTGGCCTTTTTGACACTGCTCAACAGAAAATATTCCCTGATATCTCCACAAAGTGATCTAAATTCATTACAAATATAAAACATAAAATAATTGATCTCATAAGTATTCACCCCTTGAAGCCAGTATTTAGATGCACCTTGGGCATCCATGACAGCCTGGAGTATGTGTGCACAGGCCTTTCTCTATCAGCTTTGCACATCTCCACTCTGCCATTTATCATCATTCTTTTTTGCAAAATCCTTCAAATATGTCAAGCTGCATGTTGATCCTGAGTAATCAGCCTTTTTTTAAGTCCAGCCACAAACTCTCCATGGTCTTAAGATATGGACCCTGGCTGGGCCACTCCAAGACATTAACATTATTGTTTTTAAGTATCCAAAAACCTCAATTTTGGACCACAGGACTTTCTTCTAGGTGACTTCAGGGTCTCCCTTATGCATTCTGCTGAGATGTTATGTGCGTTTTAGTAAAAGTGGGTTTCTCTTTTCCATAATGCTATGACTGGCAATCACCTGTTCAACAGTTGTTGTCTGCACAGCCTCTCCAATCTCAGCCAATGCAACTTGTAACTCCTTTAAAGTTCACATAAATCTCTTGGTGGCCTAACTCCCTAATCTGTTTTTGCACAATCACCCAGTTTCTGTGGTAAGGAAGTTTACCATTAGGACACTCGAGTAATGGCTGGTAAACATGTAGTTCTGAAGTATTATATGAATAATAAATTATAAATTATTAATTTTAGCAATAAATTAAAAATGTCTTGGCTATATTTGTAATTAATTTAATGTTCTTTGTTAAATATCCATTTCTACCAAAAACATGTAAATTTCTAGGTGATTCCAAATTTTATAAATATACAGTATTTATATATAGTTATACAAGCATACTGATGAAGTGTGTTAGGGGTTCTGCTCATTAGAACACACCAAGGACAGGTTATGCTGAAGCATATGCGATACCTTTTTTCTTTTCCAGCTCAAGAATGGAGAAGAAGTCCATGAAAGAGTAATGAGCTCAATTCCAGAGATTCCTGCAAGTCCCATCCATTCCTGTCCAAGTCTTTATATAAGCATCATAACAGCCGGAAGTCGATGTTCGTTGTTGGACATGCGACTGTTGAAGCCACACTAGCCTGCAGAAACCTCTAAGTTTCAAAGAGCTAGGAGCAACGTTTAAGTGTGGTCCTTGTTTTCTATGTTTTTTTGTTGGTTAACTTTGTTAGGATTGCCTCTAAAAAATGGAGATCTCAGGGAGGCCGCAACACTTCATCTTGGTCTCTCCCTTTTGCCCAAATGTATCCACATATATTATACATGTATATATAATAGGCAAATTACCTGTTGAAGACAGGTAATAGAATATTTAAAAAATATTTGTCATCTCTTGCCATATGTGTACCTTCAGCACCTTCCCTTTGCAATTTTAAGTGTGTGATAGTCTCTTAATCATTTCACTCTCTTAAGTGTGTTCCCATAAAGCCTGCTTCTCAGACTATGTCATATTTTTCAAGGCACCTTTACCACCTGTCCAGATTTAAAATTGCTGTCTTTCAAGGCAACTCTCTCAGCATGCCTCAAACGCCTTTACTCCTCCTCAAGTGTCTCACACTTACACTCTTTTTTCACTATGTCACCAACGCCAAACTGACCAATTACACCAAAGTCAAACTGACCTATCACATTGCTCAGATGGAATAGACAAACAGACCTTAGTGTTTTATTCTGATATATAGTAGAAAAAAAAATAATATATATATATATATATATATATATATATATATATATATATATATATACATACATATACACATACACACACATAGACAGACAGTTGTGCTTGAAAGTTTGTGAACTCTTTAGAATTTTCTATATTTCTGCATAATTATGACCTAAAACATCATCAGATTTTCACTCAAGTCCTAAAAGTAGATAAAGAGAAACCAGTTAAATAAATGAGACAAAAATATTATACTTGGTCATTTATTTATTGAGGAAAATGATCGAATATTACATATTTGTGAGTGGCAAAAGTATGTGAACCTCTAGGATTAGCAGTTAGTTTGAAGGTGAAATTCGAGTCAGGTGTTTTCAATCAATGGGATGACAATCAGGTGTGAGTGGGCACCCTGTGTTATTTAAAGAACAGGGATCTATCAAAATCTGCTCTTCACAACACATGTTTGTGGAAGTGTATCATGGCACGAACAAAGGAGATTTCTGAGGACCTCAGAAAAAGAGTTGTTGATGCTCATCAGGCTGGAAAAGGTTACAAAACCATCTATAAAGAGTTTGGACTCCACCAATCCAGAGTCAGACAGATTGTGTACAAATGGAGGAAATTCAAGACCATTGTTACCCTCCCCAGGAGTGGTCGACCACCAAAAATCACTGTAAGAGCAAGGCATGTAATAGTCAGCAAAGTCACAAAGGACCCCAGGGTAACTTCTAAGCAACTGAAGGCCTCTCTCAAGGCCAATGTTCATGTTCATGAGTCCACCATCAGGAGAACACTAAACAAAACAATGGTGTGCATGGCAGGGTTGCAAGGAGAAAGCCACTGCCCTCCAAAAAAAACATTGCTGCTCATCTGACGTTTGCTAAAGATCACGTGGACAAACCAGAAGGCTATTGGAAGAATGTTTTGTGGACGGATGAGACCAAAATAGAACTTTTTGGTTTAAATGAAAAGCATTATGTTTGGAGAAAGAAAAACACTGCATTCCAGCATAACAACCTTATCCCATCTGTGAAACATGGTGGTGGTAATATCATGGTTTGGTTTTACTGCATCTGGGCCAGGACAGCTTGCCTTCAATAGCCAAGTTTCCATACAGTTTTTTGCAACATTCTGTTATCGACAAACAGAATATATGTAAAAAAAAATGTACGAAATTTGCTGTTTCCAGCCTGTTTCCATCCAACTGGCTTTTTATCGATAAAATGGTGTGCGTGATGACGTCATCCCCGACACGAACTGTCGCGTAAGTTTTGTTGTATCGTGAAAAAAAATCTGCCCTTGAGCCGTTTCCATACATAATTTTGTGTATGTTGCAAATTATCTACCTTTTGTTTTCCTTGTTACACCCCCTCCACTAAACAAAGAAACAAAGAAATGGAGAGATTATTCAGACAGTTTTTTGAAATTTGCCAGCTTACTGTTATGTCAGTTTCACAAATAATTGGAATTGTACATAATATCCGAAGAAGACAGCATTATGAAGCAGTTGCTTGTCCGATAGCCCTTGAGCTCGAAGAAAGTACCCCAGTGCGACGAAACCCACGGGTATGGGAGAGACGACGGAATAAGATCTTCTGGGAGGAGGTGGTGGAGAGACACTTTACAGAAAATCTCTGGCTGCAACATTTTAGAATGACACGGCCGACGTTTGAGATGTTGTGTGGATTCATCAGTCCTGATGTTGCGCCCATCACAGGTTGCCACCGACCACCGGTTCCAACCCAAAAGCGGATTGCCATCACCCTTTACAAGCTGGCAACCTACGACGAGTATAGAGTATTTGGAGAAACTTTCGGAGTTAGTAAAACTACCGTCCATCGATGTGTATATGCTGTGTGCACCGCAATTAAAGAAAAATTAATGCGGCGTTATATCAGACTTCCGACTGTAGCGGAGGCCAATGAAATTGCATACCGCAATTCCTTGGTGCATCTTGGGCCACAGATTTACGGTGCGCTGGATGGCACACATGTGCCTATTCTTCCCCCGACAGAAGGCTACCGCGATTACATTAATCGCAAAGGATGGCCATCTACTGTATTGTTCTCCAGGCCCTTGTTGATGACAGGTGCATGATACGAAACATTTGCGTTGGCACTCCTGGAAGTGCCCATGATGCAGCTGTGTTTGCAGCATCGGATCTGTACAGGTGAGCCTACCTTTCAACATCCCTTCTCAGTGCGATAACAATTGAATTAGTACTGTAACCTGCTTCCCTTAAGGTTTTTAATTAAAACTGAAATTTGAATTAATACAAAATAACGTTTAATCAAAAAAAAAACTAAAGATAATATTAATGAGAGAATTTCTCATATATGCTAAAACATCTGCCATTTAATAATAACAAAAAAATGTTTAGATAATGAAACATACGGTTTATTCAATATTTTGACTGGTACAGTAAATTACCTTTGTGGTTTTTGTATTATTTAGACATCCTGAGAGACACCCCCAGGCTACAGTTGATGTGGAGGGAGTTCAGGTACCCTTTTTAGTAGCAGGAGACCCAGCCTATCCGCTACTGCATTGGCTCATCACGAGAAATAACGAGTCTCTTCATCAGACCATGCGAACCACTCCGCTATTCTCGTTTTGATTGCACGTGATGAAAATGTATCATGTGACACATTTATTTGCGTTAAAGCCTTTTTTTCTGACAAAAAGTGTTTCCAGTGTAGTTTTTGCGACATCTGAAGTATCGATATGGAATTTATGCGCTAAAGTTAAACGGAAAAATATTATGTCGACATGTACAACATTTTATCGATAATTAGCATTTCCATCAGCTAAAATCTGAACCGCTAAATATTTTTTCGCAAAAACTCCTTGGATGGAAACCTGGTTATTGATGGAACAATGAATTCTGAATTATATGAGAGAATTCTAAAAGAAAATGTCAGGACATCTCTCCATGAACTGAATCTCAAGAGAAGGTGGGTCATGCAGCAAGACAATGACCCTAAGCACACAAGTCGTTCTACCAAAGAATGGTTAAAGAAGAATAAAGTTAATGTTTTGGAATGGCCAAGTCAAAGTCCTAACCTTAATCCAATCGAAATGTTGTGGAAGGACCTGAAGCGAGCAGTTAATGTGAGGAAACCCACCAACATCCCAGAGTTGAAGCTGTTCTGATCGGAGGAATGGGCTAAAATTCCTCCAAGCTGGTGTGCAGGAATGACCAAAAGTTACCGGAAACATTTAGTTGCAGTTATTGCTGCAAAGGGGGGGTCACACCAGATACTGAAAGCAAAGGTTCACATACTTTTGCACTCACAGATATGTAATATTCAATCATTTTCCTTAATAAATAAATGACCAAGTATAATATTTTTGTCTCATTTGTTTAACTGGTTTTTCTTTATCTACTTTTAGGACCTGAGTGAAAATCTGATGATGTTTTAGGTCATATTTATACAGAAATATAGAAAATTCTAAAGAGTTCACAAACTTTCAAGCACATATATATATGGCACATATAGTACTTTATTTTCACTCCAATAAGTTGACAATTTTTCATTCCTAAATCTGTGGTCAAATACAGAAATGGAAGTTCTTATGGCTTTGTGAAATAATAGTCTAACAGAAGGTAGGAACACTTTACCTCATTATGGATTTCTTCTGTTTTTTTCAAGATAGAGATTTCTGTTGAATTCAGAGAAGCATTTGACAAAGTTGAATCTTTCAAAAGGTTGCTTAAAGCTTCTTCAGTCCGTCCAAAGACATAGTCTAAAGTACTATCACCTTCCTACAGAAATTAAAAGAAAAAAAAAACATCTGCAAGAGACAGTCCTAAAAAGTATGAAAAACTGTTCACTAAAAACTGCTGTGTGGAAATGAATTTTTAACCTCACCATTTTAGGTGTAATGTCAATTTAATGTCAATTTATTTATATAGCACATTTAAAACAACATAGTAATGCGGCCAAAGTGCTTTACAATAATAGAATAAAAGAAAAAAACAATAAAACATAAATAGTAATAAAATATATAAACATAAAATAAGATAGATAATAAATAGAAATAATGTTATATGATCACAAAGAGGAAACCATCAGTATTACTGAAGGTCACTGAATGCAAGTGAAAAGAAGTGAGTTTTTAATCTTGTTTTAAACAGTTCAATTGTAGGCGACTCCTTTATGTAATGAGGTAAAGAGTTCCACACGCAAGGGGCAGCAGCTGCAAATGCCCTGTCCCCCTTGGTTTTACATTTGGTACGAGGGACAACAAGAGACAACTGACCAGAAGATCTAAGCACTCTGGATGGCTGGTGTAAAACACACAGTTCAGATAAATAGGCAGGAGCAAGCCCATGTAAAGATTTCAAAACTAGCAGCAATATTTTAATATCAATTCAAAAACTGACAGGCAGCAAGTGTAAAGAAGCTGAAATTGGAGAAACAGAGTCATACTTCCTTGCCCCAACCAGAAAGCGAGCGGCAGCATTTTGGACCAGCTGTAACCTGTGTATCAGAGATTTGTTAATCCCAGAATACAGCGAAACGCAATAATCGAGGTGAGAAAAAATAAAAGCATGAGTAGCTTTCTCAAGATCTTACCTAATAGACGAAGTTGGAAAAAGCAACTCTTGACTACAGAATTTACTTGTTTCTCAAAAGAGAGGTTACTATCAAAGGTAACACCAAGATTGCGGACTTGAGGTTTGGAAAAGACAGAGAAAGAGCTGAGAAGTCCAAGACCAATTTGGGCTTTAGCTGGTGGACCCACTATAAGCACCTCCGTTTTATTTTGATTTAGATCAAGAAAATTATTAGCTATCCGCGATCTTAGCTCAGACAGACAGTTGTGGAGTTGATCTGTTGCAGAGTTGCAGACAGGAATATAAACCTGAGTATCATCAGCAGGTGCAGTTATGAGCACTGCCAAAAAATGATTTTATTTGGTATCACGCTGAAATTAACATATTCTTTAAATCATACAGACCTGTTAAACACTAATTGTAAATTACAGTCATATGAAAAAGTTTGGGAACCCCAATCAGCCTGCATAATAATTTACTCTCCTTTCAACAAAAAAAGATAACAGTGTATGTCTTTCATTCCCTAGGAACATCTGAGTACTAGGGTGTTTTTCGAACAAAGATTTTAGTGAAGCAGTATTTAGTTGTATGAAATTAAATCAAATGTGAAAAAACTGGCTGCGCAAAAAATTGTGTCCCCTTGTAATTTTGCTGATTTGAATGCATGTAACTGCTCAATACTGATTACTTGCAACACCAAATTGGTTGGATTAGCCCGTTAAGCCTTGAACTTAATAGACTGGTGTGTCCAATCATGAGAAAAGGTATTTAAGGTGGTCAGTTGCAAGTTGTGCTTCCCTTTGACTCTCCTCTGAAGTGTGACAGCCTGGGATCCTCAAAGCAACTCTCAAAAGATCTGAAAACAAAGATTGTCCAGTATTATGGTTTAGGGGAAGGCTACAAAAAGCTGTCTCAGTTTAAACTGTCATTTTCAACTGTAAGGCCACAGGCGCAGTTGCTGTTAAACCTGGCAGGCCAAGAAAAATACAGGAGCGGCATATGCGCAGAATTGTGAGAATGGTTACAGACAACCCACAGATCACCTCCAAAGACCTGCAAGAACATCTTTCTGCAGATGGTGTATCTGTACATTGTTCTACAATTCAGCGCAATTTACACAAAGAACATCTGTAAGGCAGGATGGTGATGAGAAAGAAGCCCTTTCTGCAGTCATGCCACAAACAGAGTCGCTTGTTGTATACAAATACTCATTTAGACAAGCCAGATTCATTTTGGAACAAAGTGCTTTGGACTGATAAGACAAAAATGTAGTTATTTGGTCATAACAAAAAGCGTTTTGCATGGCTAAAGAAGAACACCGCATTCCAAGGAAAACACCTACTGTCAAATTTGGTGGAGGTTCCGCCATGCTGTGGGATGCGTGGCTAGTTCAGGGACTGAGGCCCTTGTTAAAGTCGAGGGTCGGATTAAGTCAACCCAATATCAACAAATTCTTCCGGATAATGTTCAAACATCAGTCACAAAGTTGAAGTTATGCAGGGGTTGGATATTCCAACAAGACAATGACCCAACACACAGTTTCAAATCTACAAAGACATTCATGCAGAGGGAGAAGTACAATGTTCTGGAATGGCCATCACAGTCCCCTGACTTGAATATCATCGAAAATCTATGGGATGATTTGAAGCAGGCTGTCCATGCTCGGCAGCCATCAAATTTAACCGAACTGGAGAGATTTTGTATGGAAGAATGGTCAAAAATACCTCCATCCAGAATCCAGACATTCATCAAAGGCTACAGGAGGCGTCTAGAGGCTGTTATATTTGCAAAAGAAGGCTCAACTAAGTATTGATGTAATATCTCTCTTGGGGTGCCCAAATTTATGCACATGTCTAGTTTTGTTATGATACATATTGCATACTTTCTATTAATCCAATAAACTTAATGTCACTGCTAAAATACTACTGTTTCCATAAGGCATATCATGTATTAAAAAGAAGTTGCTACTTTGAAAGCTCAGCCAATGATAAAGAAAAATCCATAGAATTAAGAGGGTTTCCCAAACTTTTTCATATGACTGTATATGCAGTATCTTGCAAATACAAGACCTGAACAGTCAGTTAATAATGTTTTCAAAAGTTATATGGACTTAAATGTGTTTAAAAAAAATTTATACTTTCAAATAGGTATTTTAAAATCTATGTAATTGCATTTTTATGGGACTATACCACATAACAGCAGCAGTATTACATAACATTATGTGTTTACAATTGAAATGAGTTATGAAGCCATACATGCATCCGAAAATGAACAACACAAGACATCATCAGAAATACAAAACCTTACCTCAGCAACACGGTGGGTTGAGCTGAATCTAGGCTCTTCTCCAACCAAAACACAGTGCTGATGAGTCATGTTCAGATCATCTGGACATAAATGAGAATACAGAACTAACTTTAATCTATTTAAAATGCTAATTTGATTATTCTCCCTGATAGCTTACAACCAAAAATTAAAAAGAGGGAACAAAGGAAAGGGACATATGAAAAACTATAAACAACTGTTTTTACCACTATAAGCAGTGCAAATGTGACTCTGTAATGTAAGCACTCTTCTGCTGTGTAGAGGTGTTGAAAACAAGAGGTTTGATTGCCAAAATAGAGACAAGAATGAATAATTCAACTTAAGGCAACAACTGAAATTGATGAAAGTTTTAAGCAAACACTGCTTCATTTTAGTTTTATAAATCATGCAGTCAAAAAATGTCTTCCTCATACAAACATCAGAACCCTTTGAAATATGTATTGAGGAGAAATCAAATTTAAAAAGAAATTCTAAAATGTTGTAGAATAAAATGCACACAGAAAAAGCAAGTTTGAAGAATGAATGAATGAAGCAAATCACATTCCCAGATTATTTTTTTAAACATGAACAAAGACAGCATGGTGAATTTGATGACTGGATCTTAACATTGAGAAGACCACATAAAGCATACATGCAAATTAGTACATTTAATCCAATGTAAATTTTCAAACAAAGATATCATGAGTACACAAAAGGCCCAACGTTATCTTCAAAAAATTCATAAGATCCTAGTCAAGTGCAGAGTATTTGTATTTTTATTTAAAAGAAAACATTTTTACAGATTCTTGAACAACAAAGAGTTTTCAACAGCCAGGCAAAGTAAGCACTGTATAAAAGTGTCTGGCAGTGTCTCAGCTCAAGATGGCTTACAATGCATATCAAATACTGCACATTCACTGGTTGTAGAAAATATGAAAAAGCAACCTTGAGTTGAATAAAATAATGTAACATAGCATTCCCAGTCCCATCTAATCTAATTCAGGGTTATGGAGAAATGCAGCCTACCAGACACTAAAAAGAATTCTTCAAGAAGGATTACCATATCTTTAGCATTTATACTGTCTTCCAAGTGCTCTACCTACCCATCATAAAGTAGCAGTCGCCTGGCTGAAGGGGCAGAACAAGTCCTGGAGTGTCAATATCCCAGGCCACTTTCAGACCTGCACGCCAACATGCTTTCTTATCTGAGGTAGTCCCAGGGTCTAAAATGAATGTTTAAAAAAAAAAAAAAAACCTTCACTTACTATTAAGAGAATTAAAATAATGAAATATACTTAAAAATGAAGGGTTAGGATATTTTTATTATTTCATTTAAAACATTTCTATAGGAACATTACTTCAAAACGTACCTGAACTATTAAGGAGAAAAAAAATCCACATGGGAAAATCTTAAACACTAGTTACCCAAACAGATTTACACAAAAAATTCCCAGAGAAAGAGAGTGCATAATGAAAAAAACACAGAAATGGCATTCTGACTCTGTCATTACCGGTGTGTGTGTCTTTACCACATGTTAAAGCAGCAGGTTCTACTAATTCAACTTTCTTTTAATGTGTAGGCAGCCTTGAAGTACAATGACTATTCAGTACATCACTGTGTTCAGTATATTCTATAATCTTTGAATTCATATAACCTATTTATGAAACATTCTTTCATGTACCATATACTGTATTTCTGCCTATTATTATCTTACATTGCTTGATTTTCCATTTTATTATGTATTCTTGCCTTTAGTTTCCATTACTTTACTATATCAGTCAATGAGAAAGTAAAAACTCCTTTAAAGTCCTTTACTCCCTATAGATTTCAAGCCTGGGAGGGGTCCATAGGTCCATTTTATCATTGCAATAAAACAATATTATTTTAAATTTGCTAAAAGTGTTATAACACACTGGATTTGAGACGTCACAACTACTGGACAACTCCTGATGACCTGTTTCAGCCCTGGGACCTTTGAATTGCAGCCCTAGTGTATGTAGCCGTCCACCCTCTAACTTTTTACACTGGAAAAATCCACAAAAAATAACAGCTGAAGAAATGACTGAGGTTTATGCTGAATGTTTCATTAATACAAGCAAAGTATACAATATTTATTTGTGATATGACTGTATTTTAATGTTTGGTTATCACCTGTTATGGCTATATGGCAGAACAACCTTTAAACAGTGCACAGTGTACTCTGTGCAATACTCAATGGTTTCTCTAAAAGTCAAGTGACACTGCTGTTGTAAATCTTGACTGAAAACCCAAAGATGCAGAATTATATTTCACATTCCATCTCAGTCTCAGTTTGAACCTGGAATCAAGAAGTGGTTGTTGAACGAAGGGTCAGATAGTCCAGAAAGGAGGAACCCCGAAAACAACCCACATATACACTGCCAGAAAGTGCAGATCCTACACAGACAGGAACCACACACTGGATATGAACTTGGATGGGTGATCCATGAATACCCTTTTTAAAGAATGCAGCCTATGTGCAGAATTTAGGATTGTTGTTAAGCAATACATAAGAGTATTTATGTTTAACTAAAATTGTTACTTTATTTCAATGTTAAAAATCTGAAATCCACTAATTTCAGTGGTCAATGAAAAGAAACAAAAAAAAACCTGCAAACAATTTTAATTTAGGTCTATACTTTTTGATATTCAGTTTTAGCTTCCATATATAGTAATTTAAAGATACAAAATAAATGACTACATCCATATTGATTTAAAAAATAAGTAGCATGAAGCCATTACAAAAATCCATCAAATGCATCTGCGAATTCTATCTGTTATGAAGGTGCTTTATATTTTTTCTATTATAAAATCAAAGCTTCTAAATACTATGAGATATGAGAATATTTAAAGCATTAATATATAAGGAACACAACATATACTTAATAGAAATAACTAACAATCTCTAAAAATACCAAACAGCAGACAGAAGGCAAAACAGGAAAGTTATCTTTTAATGTGGGCTAGAGCCTGGCCTGGCTGCATTTGGTATAAAAAAAGAACCCACCGCCACAAGATTTTGCTGTATGTTATTCTTTAGAGGAGTGATGAGGGCAATTTAGACAATCAATACACTGTGTTCTTTGTCAAACTGGAAGTAGTCTTCACTTACTCTTGATTATTTTCTACTTAATGAATTTAGTCATGTATTTTTTTAAATCACTAAAACACAGACACACAGTTTTGAAGGTAAGAGGCCAATTTCTTTCTCTTCACATGTTTAGAACTGTAGTAATAAACCACTATGCATAACGAATAATGAATATTGATTTTCAAACACAGCTATAGATAAACAGTAGGTCCTTCACTATGCAGATATAAACACATGCCCATTACAAGTAGACTGCAAGTCAGTAGTTTAAGTATAGGCAACATTTGAGGTGCCAAGAAACACAAATACCGTTTCTCATATTTGACAATAGAAGTAGGTAACTCTTAAAATAAACAGGTACAATAACATAATAAAAATATACATACACACATACATTTCCAATTCACAGAAGAAACTGAGACTTGCTTTTTTGATTACTGTTTAGCTGTACTTGAAGATGTTGTGCTGTGAGGCACCCATCATGCAAGCTGGTGACCCTCAGAAACTTGTCTTCTGATTGGGTTGTGACTTTGGGTCTGCCAGATTTCTTCCTATAAGTTTCTTCCACTTTCCAATTGCCTTTGGGTTGTGTAGGACACCACTGTACTCACTGACACTTTGATATATATATTTTTTTTTTGCAATTTCTCTAAATGACGGGCCTACACTTTTAAGGGTAATAATGCTCTGCCTCATTTCATTTATTAACTTGCCATTTTCTTGCCATTATCACTGGAATATTGTCCAAGTAGTTTTTCAAAGGGTATAGTAACACAGTCTGTTCTAACTAGGCTTTAAAACAGACAGAGGGTTTTAAATAGTCAACATAAGTTGGAACACCTGTGCAAATTGTTTCCTTCAACTTTCAAGGCTTAATTTACTTTAATTGCTACAGAACGTCTGTAGGTTGTAAGCTATTAGTTACTCCCTAAAGAAGGCCCATTTGTAATATTCTGATATTTCCTTTTTTAGTTTTTGCTAACTTAAACTTTAAATTTAAACCTCTGGTATTTTGCTGCTTATCTTTTCACCATTTTAGGTCATTCATTGCATTTCAACTGATTAAATTTGAAGGTGTTCTGAAACTTTTGACCAGTAATGTGAATATATAAAGTTTATTGTATTGATAAAATATATTCTTGTGAAACATCTTAACAATTTCACATCTACTGACAACCATTTTGAATGTTTCACCATAATTATAGACCAACTGACTAGCAATGGGCAACCTGAAAGACATATTTACAAGGAAGTGACTCAAGCCTACAAAACAGTAACAGCACCCTGTCATCATAAAAAAGAAAAAAAATTAACAGCCGAAAGCTGGTCCGTTCATTTAGAGCATGCCTTCCCAGTACGCCGTTACCTATCATGTTGCAGAGATAGGTTAATAAATTATTGACGGAAAAAATATTATTTCAAGTGAGAGAATAAATAAAATGTGACTGCTACTGATGTACGAATGGCTTATAAAATAAATATAAAATAGACAAAGCAAAGACAGCAATAAACAAATTAACTTCTTTGTCTTCAGTATGATGAGATATGAATCGCACTCAAAGAAAAAAATAAACATAAAAGGGTACACATATGAGTAACTTTGACAGTTTAAATTAAAGTTAACTAGCATGCGGCGGTGTAAGAATAGGAATGGAAAACGGTGAGAAAGGAATTCAGTATAACAAAGGCTTAGGAAACCACCGTCGCAGTATAATGAAAATAGCAAGGAGCGAAACCAATGCCAATGGTCGAGGGAGTACCTTCCTGTAGCAGGCTACGGAAAACATAGACATATATAGATAGACTATATCTCATTCACTGTGTTGCCCAGTCGACACGATAAGTCAGCGCGTCCGCCCTATTGCGAGTGGTAAAAGTGCCATTTAAACTAATACAGGTAGACGTGGAAACTGGGTTTTCTGATGAAAAAACAATAACGCTTTAAACAGTATCCTTTACATACAACAGATTTTGGCGAATCGTTTACATGCAATGATTTATATCCATTTATACACTAAATGTGTGCATATCCCATGGTCTTAGAGTTGGTGGGTGGAGCTCTGTGAGTTGGCAGACGTGGCTCTCTGTCTTGCTTGCTCTTAGTTAGAGTTGGCGGGCGGGCTTTGGCGGGCGTGGCTCTGTGAGTTGGTTATCATGGCTCTCTGTCTTGCGTGCGGTGTAAAGTCAACGTGGCTCAGAGGTGCATGTGGACTTTGGCACAGACGAAAGCGATTGAGGCTGTGTTTGGTGAGTTGCTGCATACCTCGAGAGCGTGCTAGACTCGGGAGAACATTTACAGTTGGCGTGTGTGGCTCTGTCGTGCATATCCCATGATGCGGTAGGAGGGTTAGAGTTGGTGGGCGGGACTCTGTCTTGCTTGCGCTCACTGTCTTGCGTGCCCTTAGTGAATTATACATATAGATTTTAAGGAGCAATATAGACTGACACAGTACACGGTGGCTATCATGACATTTTGCAGATCTAACCTGCCAATTTTCTCCTCTTGCTTACCCTTACAGTGACCAGATAAACTCTGAGGTACTATCCTAGGTCTTGATGTAGGAAATTGTCAGGTCAAATGTCTTGTGATTCTTGATTCTACTTTGGTCAATTGTACCCTTGACCTGGAAATTTACCAGTAAATTCCTAATATAACTTGCATGCATGAGAGAGGCTACACTCTCAAAAAGTTCAATGTCAGTTTTATACCCCAATATCACAAGAAAATTGGGGTTCATATATGTAGATGAGGGTCACAGAAGAAAATAAAAATAAATATAAAGTACCATCCATTATAAAGAGGACAGAATAATAAAATGGAGCAAAGCTGGTTCATAACACATTCTGACACCCTCACTGCCTTGGAATGAATATTTTAGCATGTCTTTATTGACGTCATCATAAGACAAGGTGCAGTCCAACTGGTTGCATACAGAAGTAAAACTTAACACTAATTCACACAGGGCAAAATTAAAGCTCAAATGCAGCACTGACTATTTGACGCAACTTTAAAAATTTCCTGTTCACTCATAACCAGTGCTTGATCTTTAATCAGTGACAAAGTGTTTCTGCATCAGGAGTGTTTATGGCTCTGTCTTGGTTCTTGGCTATATACACTTTTCTGCCCCTGTAAGGTTTTGACAGTACAATTTACGCCCTTAAACTTGGATGACTAGCCTTTGAAAAGGACTAGACTAGAGTAGAGTAAAACTAAACAGCCAGTTGATATAATTAATAAAACAGCAAACCTATGAACGCTCAATCTTATCTCTTTATTTTTACAGAGACGTAAGTGAAAGTACACTACTTTAAACATGGAATAAGTTTGTTCAGGTCAGCCACTCTGATGGCCAAAGTCTTAATGTTATGGCAAAATTTGTTTTAAATGAAGAGACAGAAGAAAAAAAATGTCTTAAAACAAGCCTTGACCCTTCTCAATATTTCATATTTTTCCTTCATAAAAGTTTTAATTGCACTGCATTTTCCAGGTGTGCACATTGACTTGTAACCAAAGTTCCATATAACTCATTTTTATTGTTTAAGTGTTGGAATTAGTGACATGTTAGCAAGTTTACACAGACCACTGCATAACTCAAGACTCACAGAGAACATGTTGGTTTAAAGGTAACCCCATGAGCAGCTTGAAAGCAAAGCAGGGTAATAAAGCCAGCAGGAAGCTGCACTAGGCCTTTATTTGACAAATCACTCCAAAAGAGACAATGATGTCAGTAGCTATAAAATAAAGTAAGCTTTCTTGATGGGTGCATGCACCTGTGGAAATCTAGCTACAGGGAAGAAAGAATTGCTGGCAGAATACCAGCAATGTAATTGCTAACGTACAAAACATTAAAACAATACTTTACTATGTGTCCATTAAAATTCATTATAAAATAAACAGAACAGAAATAATAAAAGTGATGTGCAATGTTTTACATGAAACGGTTTTTAAAGTAAACGTAAATAGCAAGTTGGAAAAAAGAACAAAACTTAAAAATACATAAACAGTGTCCTCATGCATTAAATTTGTGACCACATACCACTTGAGCTGTAATTGTATACTGCCACTGGTGAACCTCGTACCAGACTTTCATCATGATGCCAGCCGACTGCCATAGGCCCCATTCCAAAATAAGGCTCTTCTTTGAGGTATGTCATAGTCTTTGGATCCATGTAGTTGAGAAGCGTGACGTTGAACAGTGCCCCTACTGCTTTGTGTCTGGACTGCTTTTGAACAGGTGGCTCCTCCACAGAGCTCAATGGAACTTCAATGCCCTTTTCACTTTCACAGGATTTTGCCAAATCAGGCTGTACTAAGTTGTTTTCCAGACTTTCTCCAATAACCTTTGAATCTTCACTTCTCACTACATCATTGCCAACTATACTGCACAAATAATTATTGAACTCCTTTAGTGCATGACAAGACATGGCAATTTCTTCTTGACTATAGGTTATTTTAGACTGTATTGTTTGCCATGGAATAGGAAAAAGTCTGGTGCTTAGGTACTTGTATGTACATCCTGGGTTTCCAATAATAATACGGGACACAGCAGTGAAAACATCTTTGCCTCGGATATGTACAAGGTCACGGAAAAAGCAGCCACACTGAAGGAGACTGGAGAAGGCTCTCTGCACCTGGACATGTAGGTCAAAAGGTATCTTGTTGGCTTCTCTCAGAATCAAATTTGTATATTTGGTCTTCCACTAAAATAAAGAAAAAGGCATTAGGTGAGGAATAACTGGGTTTGAAAGGGCTCTGAGATATTGACTTTTTGTTTAAAATAAATGTAAGAAGTACTATTTTGCCATGAAAAATCTGTCAGATCTGACTCTTTTGTAATGGTCTTTCCCCACTATAACAGGCTAACTATAAAAGTAAACTGTTAAAAAATGTGTACTATGTTCTAGTGTTATAAACACCTCTTTGAATCATTTTATTTATGTCAAAACATTGCTGGATTCCTTAAAGAAAATTATTAAACCAAGCAAGACAATACTAAATAATGCTTTGTTCTAATTCTGATGGTGCTTTTGCTATAACTCTATTAAAATTTTAAGCTACTGCAAGCACACTCAGTTAGGACACAAATATTTCTAAGTAGAATGAGCTTTGGGGTAATTTTAATTGAATTAAATTAAATATTTAATGTATGCCCCACAATTGTATTTTTAATCACCTATGACCAATGCATTTTTTTTTACTTTTTAGTACATTTTTAAATATAAAATCATGTCACTTTAATTTTTTTTATATAGGAGAAAAAAAATTAACCTACTGTTGCAACAAGAAAGGCTTGTATGGCATTTTGAATTGTACTTCATTGCTGTTTTGCATTAGCGGGAGTATTTTATACTTTGCCGGTTTGTCTTTTGGCACTGCATAGAATGCCTGGGAAATGTGTGAAATATTAATCGTTTCATACTTTGACGTCCAATTTTCAGCATTCTATACAATGCCCGCCATTCATACATTGTCGGTAACATATAAATGATGAAAAACGGGTAAAATAAAAAAAAAATTAGTGTGTGTACATTAGTCTCAAACCTTCGATCATTTGATTGAATGTCCAACATGCTAACTACTTGACCAATGATGCTTAAAAGTCATATTGAAATAATTTGACAAAACTTAAATATCAATTAATCAAATTTTTTTTAAATTAATTTATCTACATCAGTCTTGAACCTTCAACCGTTTGATCAAAAGTCCAACACGCTAAACACTTAACCAACACCGCTAATTCATATATATATATATACGTGTGTTGCCTAAAAGCACTATATATGTATGTATGTATGTATGTATGAGCTAAAAGTATAATTATAGGGAAATGAGAAATTAAGTTTTGACATACTGTAATTAACGTACAGATCCTGGGTCAAAACTGATAAAATATTACATTAGGGCTGCAATGATTAGTCAATGTAATCGATGGCGTCGACTACAAAAAATCGTCAACGTGGAATTTTTATTGTCGACGCGTCATAAACAGAACCTTCAATAGAGGCTCCAGTCACAAAGAATCACACTAGTTTTTGTAACTGCAATGCACTACATGTATCGTGATCGTGACTGAGAGAATAAAAGTGAAAAAAAAAAACGGTAACTTTTACAAGTACTATACATTTACAGCAGTTGTTACAGATGCAAATCAAATTTATGTGTTTATTGTATAATATTAACAATAAGGGTAACTCACTACGGTAAATATACAAGGCAGTCAGGATCGAACAGAGGGACTCTTGATTATAAGTCAGCAATTCCTACCGCTGCACCACGGAAGCTATTGTATCGTCCTTGAACCTTCTGTGTAAGTGTTTATTTGATCTTTGCACTTCAGGCTTTACACATTATATAGTTTATGTCTACATTTTGTCATTTATTACTAAAATATGAAAAATGTTTCAGTTTTAACAATGTATTTTTTGGTTAAGTTAAATGCACTTTTTTTGTTTAAAGACTACTTGCACTTTAGTTTGTATTGTTTAATGTATTTCTTTTTTATTGTGATGGCCACACTAATATAAAAACATCTGATTATTTTCAAATTCATATGTTTCATTGGTTATTTTAATTTCATTATTATTAAATTTAATTGTGTTAATGCAGAGACATCAGGATGACATTTACAGGTTGACAGACGTGAGCAGATGAGGTAAGACATACACTGGAGCCCAGAACAGGATGTGCTACCACAGGTCGCAGGCATCAAAATAGTCAGGCACAAAATAATTGTGACTAATCGACTAATTGGAAAAAAAATTGAACAATTAGTCAACTACCAAAATAATCATTAGTTGCAACCCTATATTATATTGTCACCAGAAATCAGCTTGCATGCAAAGTTTGAAGGAAATCAGATTGGTAAAAGTTTGATTGATTAAATTGATTGTGAAATTTGACTCAGACAGAGAGGGCAAGTTGAATAAAATCGTGTAATAATACTAAAAAAAAAGAAACCAAGGTGTCCCTAGCAAATCACTTGCATTTTTAACACTAAAAATGCTCAACATATTGAAGGACAAAAAAAAGTTTCTTAAAAGGAATTTTATATAAAAATCCATATCATCACTGAAAGCACGGTATGATGAATATTTTACTTCCTGAACGCTCTTGGCTGTATCCTAAGCATTGGCACTTTCTAAAGCCTTAGGGACAGACTGAACATCAGACAGAGGGCACCACATAGCTGGTCAGCATGGACCTTAAGGACTTAGGGACTGACTCCATCTGGTCCTGCAGCTCTTCCTATGTGTAGCTTGCTCAGTTGTCTCCTTACTTGATCTACAGTTGTGGACAGTCCACACTGATGGTCAGAGGTACATTTATCCCTGGCCATTTCATTTGACATGGTAGGAGTTGTTGATATAGAAGGGATGGTGTGAGGAGATTGGTCACTAGAAGAAGGTGGCACAAAAACGGAAAATCTATTAAAAATTGGATCAGGGCGTTAGCTTTGTCCACATCCCCTTCTAGCACATAGAGTATAAATACAATACTCAGTCCATTCCAGGCATCCTGCAAGTTATTTTGAGTGAGTTTGGTTTTTTATTTTAACTTTGTAAGCATCCTTTCCTTCACTCAGTGTTTTCTTTAGCATATGCCGTACGTCCTACAGAGCCTCTTTATCACAGAATCTGTCTTCTCTGTTTATGAACCTTAACTTTACTGCCAGGCAACATAGTTGCTACGAATTTCTCTTGGTGTTACATCTACACATATAACATACAAAGGTACTGTCACAGATGGCCGGGGACACTGCCCGGCCAGGACACCTGGATAGTCCCCGAGTTGGGCAATACTTTTCCTCGGCCACTAGAGGGCAGCCGCCCGGGGCTATTTGGGGGCCACAGGGACACAGCTGGGACGCTCTTTATGAGAGGACGTGGCCACCGCCAGGGGCGCCCGGACAGTGAGAGAAGCTTGGATGACAGCACTTCCGCCACACCAGGAAGTGCTGTCGGAAGTGATTCCAAGGTCACCCAAAGGGCTTCCAGGTGCTTTCCTGACACTTCCGCCACACCAGGAGGTGACGTCAAGGGGAGCACCTGGGGCTCATCCGGGTCATGATAAAAGGGGCCGCCTCCTTCTAGTAGATGAGCCAGAGTTGGGAAGAAGGAGACGACGCTTGTGAGAAGGAGGAAGGAGACGAAGCTTGTGAGGAGGAGGAAGGAGGTCGAGAGAGAGAGAGAGAGAGAAAGAAGAGAAAGGAAGAAGAAGAAGAAGAAGAAGAAGAAAGGAAAGAGAGTTGGTGAGAGAAGGCATTGTGGTGCATTGGAAAAATAAAATAAAGAAGTGTGCTTTCGACATCCTGGTGTCAGTCTGTCTGTGTTTGGGGGTGCGTTCTCCACAGTACATAGAAGTAAACACCACGATATACCACATATGACATCATCACAACATTATATACAGTAAACAGAGATATGTAAACCATGCAAACAAAAATGACTGAAACGATTTTCACAAAACCATGTATTTATATTGCCATTGGACCAATTTAAAATATTATCTGTAAGGGGGGTTTATAAGGGAGTAAAACCAAAACCAGTGCCAACTGCAATACCCATCAGGTAGACAGTTTGATGTAAAGTAGCAATATAGGTGATGGTGCCGGTGGGTGGTGACATGTTGATTAGCATATGCAAGTAAGAATTTCATTGTGCGTGGTACATGTGTCTATAGGCGCTTTTCCACTGCATAGTACGGCACAGCACGGTTCAGTACAGCTCACCTTGATTCGGCTCAGTTCGGCTCGGTTTGCGTTTCGACTGCAGTTTAGTACCGCTTTACAGTGGGCGGGATTATTCACGTGTCATTATAGTTGCGGCGCCTCTACTGCCGTGACACCGTGGAACTTTTAACAACACGCAGACAACGACTACACTTTAGCTCGACGACGCGCAAGGGTAAGCATCTAAAAAAAGCACATCACTAGCTAACTTTTATCACTGTTGCAAAGCATAAAATGAACTTAACTGCCAGTGTAACATTAAAATGCTGATTCTGTATATTACAGATCTTCCACATTTTGCAAAAAAGTCGCCGCAACAGACCATCTGTTTGGACATTTAACCGTGCCTCAGAGTGGTGGGATGTGATTGTTCCCGGTTTTACAAACACTCAGTGGCTGGAGAACTTTCGAATATGCAACAAACTGCGTCCAGCGATGGAGAGACGGGACACAAACTTCCGTGTGTGTGTACTTTTAAAGAAAAGAATAGCCAGTGACGCAGTAATGACGATTTTCCCTGGCCAATCAGTAACCAGCAGTTTACACGTCACGTTTTGGTAACGGTTCGGCGCGCTTGGAACCTCGGCTGAGGTGGTACTAAAAAAAGGACCAGGTACCAGGTACTGTTCCCAGTGGAAAACCCCCCAAAAGTGAGCTGAACTGAACCGTGTCGTGCCGTACTATGCAGTGGAAAAGCGCCATATACTGACCCTGTAAACCCATCTGTACTATAGTGAATTGTAAGCAACATCTTTTGTCTTGAAATGTCCTGTTAATTCAACTATTGTTTTAAATTTTACTTATGTGTTTAATTAGGATGCTGAAATTAGATGTGTGTCTATTATTTAACAGGGTAATTCTGGTCTCTAATACAATAGAAACTACCTCCTTGCAGCCTCTGTTGTCAGCTGTGTTATTGAAAGTAGATATTGCAACATTATTGTCTTTAAATGTTATCATACCAAGAAAATAATATATCTTGCATCAGGCTGAAATGACTAGGTTTCTTTTACTTAACGAAGAATCAAACAATACAGTTTCTGAAACACCATGTCTTATCCACAAACTAAGTATATTTTATTTCTTTACTGTAAGGTCCTCATTCTTTCAACAATTCAACAACATTTTTCTTAGTTAACTTTTGGCTAGATTTGTATTAATCACAGTTATTTGCCAATTTTATAGAACAAATTACTCTGTTTTTGTTTCAAGCTCTCTCTAACAATCATTTGCAGTATTTTAATAACAATTCCAAATTAGCAGCACTATCTTAATATATTGCAATGTCAGTGTAAGCCTAAATTACAGTATAATTAACAAATTACTTGGAAAATTGTCTCCCTCTAAAAAAATTAGAAAATAAAGTTCCCTTTTCTAAGAACCAATACTAAATATCTGACATCAAATATCCCAAGGGCCTACTACAGCACAAAAAAAATAAAGTGTTAGTCTTTGTGCCTGCCACACAGGTCTTAAACAGGGAACATTTTTACTTCAAAAATGGCATGCATTGTATAGCTCTTTTCTGGGCCATGCTACAGTAAAAATATTTCATTCTAAATTTCTCAACAGTAAATTTCAGCTGGTAATATTAAAAGTCTTTAGAGTACATCCACTTAGAGATTTCATGTAATGACTAACCATCTGTAAAGTTGAGAATTAATTGGAAATTTCATCACTTTAATACACAATGTTCTGTCTGTCTTTATTTCAAACTTGATTATTTTAGAGTAAATAATAGCCTATTTTTAACTAAATATGTACTGTATACTGTATATGCTTGCTTCACCATATTTAGTGAAAAATGTTCTGTTTATATAAAGTATGCTCAGCTTTGCTACAGTGAGAAGAGGACAAGAAAAAAAAAAAAGTATACATTCCATGCACCACAGACCTTTGTTATGAAGGTAAACTGGAAAGGAAATACCTTTCATCAAGCCCAAATAAGGACAGTGATTCGAGACATGGCATCCTTCTTAAGCTATACAGTAAGTTAGTTATACAGGTTAGCCAGATCTAAAGACTGATGCTTTGTTAGTTCATTCAAGTTACATAGAAAAATTCAGTTACCAGGAGTTGAAAACCTTCATCACTGGGAGTTAAATATGGAAGCTGTTGTCCTCCAAGTTGATGCAGAAGTTTCTGCTTCTAGATGTGGAGAAGAGAGAAAAAAAAGTTTCAAAATCCTGAGCAATCCTGAGCAGCCTGTTATCCAACTAAGCTCAACATAGTCAAGGATTTTCTCTGTTTCACTTCATTCAAGTCAGTAATGCAGGATCTTGCATTCTTTTTTTACTTATTAAAGAGACTTTATCAAAGAAAAAAGCTTTCCTTGCCCGGTCCTGTTAAATTCCTCTTTCAATGTTATTTCAATGTGAACAAAGGTGTAACTTTACGGGGGACTAGCAGCATCCCAAATACCCAGATACATCTAAGCCACACAGTCAAGGGTTCAAACAAAGCATATTTTTAATTGAATAAAGTACCTTTTACAGGTTCTTCCTTTACTCATTACAATCTACAATCCCAGTCACATTCCTTTTCCTTTTTTCTCCTTCACTCTCCTCCGTGCAAGCCTTGTCCACCACCTCCTGACTGGGTGAGGCAGAGTGGCTGCTTTCCAGGGTGAACCCAGGAGTACTTCCAGTGCAAGAAGATGTCAACCTGAAATCACTTTTGGGCCAGGCAGAACCTCTTTGTGACAAAGAGCCAACCTCCAGCAGTTACCGCTAGTGGCACCTGAGATCCCCCAATGATCCAAGAAGGTGGTCTCCCTCTCTCTTTCCCTTAAAATGGCTTCCTGATAGTAAAAGGTACCACTAGCCTATCCAATCGGGATGTTCATTCATTCATAACCATCCTTTATAAAGGTTTCCCAGCCAGGTAAGGAACCATCCACAATGACTGGGATGTCAGCCAACCTGTGTCGTTTGTGTCACAGGACATACCAAAAACCACTACATTTCTTCCTAGAAGGTCTTTCTTTTCTACTGTGTTTCAATGTAATTTTTTTGTAACTCTGGTCATTTAATTCTGATTCTGGATCATTTTAATATTTCAGAAATGCATTTGAGTTTAGGTGCCAAAAATGTAAAACAAGGCCACTTTAAAAAAGTGTGTTGTTTACCGATTGTAAATAAAATCTGATGTTAATTTTCAGAAACTGCGTATGTCAAAGCAAAATTTGTAAAGTACAGTAAATACAAAGCATCATAGAGTGTTTTGTATTTCTGATTTTCTTGTCATATTTACCATTTATATGTACACATACAGTATGTAAACACTGAAAATGCACTTGGTTTTAGACTAAGCTGTAGCTTCAATGCTATTTGATATTTATAGTATACCAGAATTATCACTGTCATCGAAATGCTCATTAAGAACACACAGCATTAGGATCTTTTATTTGTGAAAAAATAACAAGTGTTTCCCAACCTTTGTGATGTTATGACTCAGTTTTTCACATAACAGTGTTTTCGTGATCTATTTAGTTGTGGGTGAGGACATTGACTTGAGTCTAGCACAGTCTTCAAAGCAACTGGACCACACTACACACAAAACTAAGAATATAATTGACTTTCTATGCATAATGTATATAAGGATATTTGAATCAGATGAGCACTGGTGTGTGCAAATGACCTGAGATGTTCTGTGTTAGTGTATACTTGGCTCATAGCTACACCTGCAGGTGCTGGGATATGCTCTGATTTATTACAAACCTGTATGGACATAGATGTAAAACAATTTTTTTCTATGTGTACATTTTTAACCATTAGCATTATCATGTAATATGTACATACGAGGGGGGACCCGAAATTATTGAAAAAGTTATATACATCTCTCTAAATGTCTGTCTACTTTTTACAAGAGAACTACTTAACAGAATTCGATTGGGTTTTTATCTATAATTTGTTTGAACATTCTGGTTGATTATAGTATTATAGTTCGGTTGTGGCACCGATTTATTCGCGTGAATCTGAGGCATAGGCTGCAGGCCGAGGGGAGGGGGAGGCGGGACCTCAGGAGTAGGGAGCTAGGCGTGACTATCGTAACTCACGCACCAGCCTCAGTTCGAGTCATTCTACCTCTCGCCATATGTTGGAAGTGTACCTTGCTGCCACTTAGCTAGCGATACCCGTTTGTTCAGCAGACATTATAATCTAGAGATTGTTAAAGAGTAATGTTTGACACTTTTGAGAGAAAGAGAGAAAGAGAGAGAGCTTACAGCTACGTGTGTTTTAGAGGGTACCTGTTCATTGGCAGAGATATCATGGCCATGTGCTCTTCTCCCCATGCGGGGGATGCTCTCCCATCAGAGCTGAACGCAGCGTTTCATGTTTGACATTGGAGTGTACCTACTTTCTGCTTGGCCAGAGATACCTTGCCAACTTTTTACATTTTTGGCAAAGAGATCACAGTTATATTCTCACTCCTGATAGCAAAACCAAAAACATTGTATATCAAGAGGCCCGCAGATACGAAAGCTATCAATGTATATTATTCTCAATACAAATTATTACATTTTTTTTCTTTTGATTTTTAAAGTTTGTTCAGTTTCACTACTACACGGGTGGAGCCACAGGGGATAGCTAGTATATACTGTATGTATATATATATATATATATATATATATATATATATAAATAAATATATATATATATATATATATATAAATAAATAAATATATGTATAAAAAAGCAATTACCTTTAACACATTGACTGCTGGGTCATTTATAACCAGGAGCATAGTTATATGCATATATGAAAAATAAGAAACTCTTATCAAAACTTGCATAAAATGTAAAGAAATGAATTAGAAGGCAACAGTTTTATTATCAATAGTAACTGTCAAAACTGTGAAAACATAATTTTAATGAAAAATGTGAAGAAACTAATATTTACTTTATTTTCACCAGCAAAGTAACTAAATGTCTGCATTTCAATAAGAATCCTTAAAGCATTGCACCATGCAGAGTGCAGGCTTAGAAAAACAGTTCTTTGTCCACGCTTGTTGCACAAAACACATTGGGGTGCGACAGAATATCCATGTAATGCTGTCCTGACAGTAGTGACAAGTCAGATGCCTTGTGATAAAGAAACTCCTTTGGGGCGACTATCTGCACCTTTATCATACAATTCTTTGTCACTATCTCAATCACTGTCATTATCATCAAAATCTAGTTGTTTCAAAATTGTTGTTTTACCTTTTTCAGGTTGACATAACATAACTATAAAGGCAGTATATACTGTAACTTAGGCGCTTGATATTTGTAACTTTTTTAATCATTATTTTTGAAATGTAAAAATAAATACTCTTGCATGAAAATGTCATCCTGACCAAAGCATCACCTGAGTCAATAACTTTGTCCTCTCACCACATGTGCCACCCCTTCTGAGTTTTAAAAATAGAATGGAGCAAATGTATGTACTTTTTTATCTAAGAACACATTTGCTTGGCAGTGCCAATAAAATATAGCAACACCTTCAAGCTGGCCAACAACTCATCTCTTTCAACTACAAAAACCAGAACCTACAATGTGCAATTAAAAGTGACTTCTGAGAATTTATAAAAGTTTTCATTTAAAGATTCACACTTCACTGGCATTAATGATTAGCAAGGATCAGACAGAGGAGATGGTATAATTTATTAAAATAGTTTTATTTAAAAACTAAATATATTAAACAAGTGTAAATAGATAACAGTATGAAGTAAAGTAACTGAAAAAAGGAGTAAAAACTTGCAATAGGAAGTAACCTTACTGAATTCATTGTTAACACACACCTTTAATACATTTTACATTAATAGTTGTTTTAAAAGTAAAAAAAATGTCTTTTTTACAATGACTTTTTAAATCTTCCTGCCAGTTTCAGTGTTTCATTGTAGCTGGAAGGGAATCACAGGAAGCAAGCAATTGCGACTTAGGAAAACAGAATACTTAAATAATTATACTAAGTGTTTTTTTTTTCTTCAATCCCCAAGGAAGCATATATTGAAATGTCAGTTGGTAAATCCCCAGGCACAGACTAAATAAAATGACAAAACACAACAGTCCTATGATTTTAAACATAATATGAACATTTTATATTATTGTCCACCTGTTAAAGGGGCTTCTTTAAGCAAGAAGTCCTTTACTTGAAGCTCAACACCCACTTTAAATGGAGCTTAGTTTGAAAACCAAATTGCAGCCAACTCATGTAGAATCCATTAAAATATGTTCCGTTTTACCAGTACCTATCACTTCAAAGATCTTTTATTCAGGTGCATTCCATTTAGACACGTAAATCTAATAAAACATAAACTTTAATACCAAAATACATTTTGTGACTGTGGCTTTGCTCTTTATTGTGCAGACTAATTGTTTTCAGTTACAGCATAGGCATATTATATGTGCCTAGAGACTGACGAGCAGACTAAAGGAACAAATGGCCCAAAGGTACAGTACAGTATGGAATTTACTGTGTGTTATGCATTTTATAAATGTATTGTATTGAACATACAACATAAACATAGAAGCTCATCTAATATTGTGCATACTGTATATGCATTTACTCATTATAAAGCCTACTTAATCAAGTTTATTATTGCTTGGGCTTGAGTTTATTCTGGCAGCATTAGCTATGCCAGTAGATAAGATGATATACAGAAATTTAGTGCCTCTAGTTCACATATATTTTAACATTTTCAATTTTTATATCTTGTGAAGGATGGCCAGGCATTTATCCCGGCCAATACCCCCAAGCCGCCAGGTGGAGCCCTCCTTGCAGCATGGAGGTCCCTAGAAGACCAGCAGGGCATCATGGACAATGGAGTTTTTATGCAAAGCCCTGCTGGATGCCGTGGGGGCCACAGGAGGGAGCTGCAGGGAGGACGGAGGGCTTCTTCGTGCCCTGTGACCCGGAGGTTCGTCATAGGAAGAGCGACGCACTTCCGGGTTGAAGAAAAGGACTATTTACCCTGACCCGGAAGGAATAAGGACTTGTGGACTGTTGGGCAGAAACACCTCCGGGTCAGGGAGTATAAAAGGACTATGGGAACTCCCAGAGAATGAGCTGAGCTGGGTGGAAGGGTGGCAACGCGTCTGGGAGCTGGAGGATTGTGTATTTGTAGTTTATTGGTATTTATATGAGTATTGTGGTGGAGAGTGTGCTTTGTGCACTGTGGCGACAAAATAAAGCCAACTTGAGGACTTTTACCTGGTGTCTGGAGTCGTGGACAGGGGTTCAAGGGAGCGAGAGCGCCCCCTATTGTTTACAATTGGCGTAGCCGGCAGGATACTCTAGCGTCGTTTGCAGAGGACCTGAATAAAATATTTCTGTGGGTAACGAACCCCGAGAAGACTACGGAATCAGGAATCGCAACAGCATCGCCAGAACCCGAAAATTCCTAGTCCAAAATGGGGAAGAAGAAGGGCAAGCAGAGCAATATCGCCAGCGGGAGTGACCTGTGTGTAATGGCGGCCTTCGGGAGGAGTTAAGGAGCGGCCTTTCAAGTCCGGAGAAACCTCCAGGATTCAACGAGCGCTCTAAGGTACGTGATGGGAACGTTAGAGAATTCTTTTGTTATAAATCACTTTGTCCCATGCATGTACCTCGGAGAACATCACCTGGAGGCTCCGCAGGGAAAAGACGGCCCTGGAGACAACGGCCCGCTCCTGTCGGAACCTGAGCACAGGGGAAAAGACTTCCCGCATGATGGCAGCCGACGAGGGACACGGCAGCAAACCCGGTGCATTCTGGGAAGGAGGAGCTCCGCGTCCCGCTGTTTGCGCCGAGCCCGAAGGAGCGGACTTGGTCTTCCCGAAGGGGAAGGGGGAGGCGAGCGAGGCATCACTCAACCCACAAGAAGGTAAGGAGGGTTGGGAAGTAGCTGTTCGGGATGTCGCAAAAATATTAAAGACAGACCGCAGTTCGCCGAAGAAGGCAACTCGACCCTCTGAGAACTCCAAGTCCAAGAAGCCTCCACGAGACCCGTCAGAGCAGGTGCCTGAAGCGGGCGTGCTCATTGGCTCCCGGCCGGCAGAGAAGACAAACAGGGAAGTAAGTCTTATGCCAGTCGAAATAAATAATGACTTGCGGGAACTCGAAAGCTTAATCGAGCCCGTAGCAAGTTTCTTACAGGTCCTGACGACCATTGAAAAGATCGTCGTGGAGTTGGGACCTGCAGCCAGAGAGCCGTTGGAGAAGGTCAGGGCCTACGTGCGGCGATTTGGTGGGGAGCCTCCCGTAATGAATAATGCGGCGATACAGGTAGGCGAGACCCGTATCATAGATAATAGATGGACGCGGTGTGATCCGGACCCGCGTTTATTAAGTAGCGGGTGCCAATACACGGCGTGCCCTACAAGAGAGGCCGGTACATTAACCGAGTGGTCAGCGGAAGGGCTAATCGATCCGGGGCAGCTAGACAGTGCTGATTCCGGGCGAGGCGGCCCTAAGATGCCGCCACCGGTAATTTGTAAATCAAGAGGGGTGCAGACAGTAAAGGGGCTCTCTTCTTGTAATAGAGAGACCCAGACTGTATATAAGCCCCAGATTAAACAGGAGGGCTCTAAGATTAAACCGAGGTCTCCTGACAAGAAAGAAATAGAGACAGAAATGGAGAAAGCACCGTTAGAGGCGGCAGGGGTTTCTCTCCCAGCAAGACAAGGAGCGGACCTAACATTTCCTAATTGTTTACAGTCCCGCAGGGGGAGAATACCAGGAGGACAGAGGCAGTGTTACGGGTGCCGAAGGTTGGGCCATATTTGGCGGAACTGTCCTTGGAGAGAGGGGGACAAGATGTCGATTTGGACTAATATTTCCCCTAGGCCCTCCAGGGACCAAGATGGTCGAATTAATCAAGGCTCAACCAGAACGTCCTCTTGGAGGAAGACTTCCCACTCGGGGCAGGCCACTCTGAATAATAATTAGTCGCTGGGGGAATACTGTGAAGGATGGCCAGGCATTTATCCCAGCCAATACCCCCAAGCTGCCAGGTGGAGCCCTCCTTGCAGCATGGAGGTCCCTAGAAGACCAGCAGGGCATCATGGACAATGGAGTTTTTATGCAAAGCCCTGCTGGATGCCGTGGGGGCCACAGGAGGGAGCTGCAGGGAGGACCGAGGGCTTCTTCGTGCCCTGTGACCCGGAGGTTCGTGATAGGAAGAGCAACGGACTTCCGGGTTGAAGAAAAGGACTATTTACCCTGACCCGGAAGGAATAAGGACTTGTGGACTGTTGGGCAGAAACACCTCCGGGTCAGGGAGTATAAAAGGACTATGGGAACTCCCAGACAATGAGCTGAGCTGGGTGGAAGGGTGGCAACGCGTCTGGGAGCTGGAGGATTGTGTATTAGTAGTTTATTGGTATTTATATGAGTATTGTGGTGGAGAGTGTACTTTGTGCACTGTGGCGACAAAATAAAGTCAACTTGAGGACTTTTACCTGGTGTCTGGAGTCATGGACAGGGGTTCAAGGGAGCGAGAGCGCCCCCTATCGTTCACAATATGTATAAGTTATACATATATTTTAAATATACACCGATCAGCCACGATGTTAAAATCATCTGCATAGTATTATGTAGGTTCCCTTCATTTTGTCAAAACAGCTCTGACCAGTCGAAGCATGGACTTCACAAGACCTCTGAAGGTGTTCTGTGCCCTCTGGCCCCAAAACATTAGCAGCAGATCCTTTAGGTCCTGTAAGTTTTAAGGTGGGGCCTATATCGGTGGTGCTTATTTTTCGAGCACATCCCAGAGATGCTTGAATGAATTGAGATCTGGGGAATTTGGGATCCAAACTTCATAATGAAATGGCAAAACGCCAACATCTACATTTCAAATTTTTCTGCTTGAATGGAGGCCTCCCATATATGCACAGTACCCACTGAAGCCTTAATAAGGTATTTTAAAACTCCATGATAATTTAAGACACATGGCATACATATTTCAGTAGTTACTTGTATGCTTTATTCTTCTGCTCTTAAAACCAAGTGTGTGTGCTTATGGACTACATTTCTACCTTCTCTTCCTCTCAATAAATGTCCTGTCCCTGTCATGTAACTTTTACTGCCTCAACCTTCCTAATCCTTTACTTTGTATAGATTTACAGTAAAGTCAAGAGTATGGGTGCTTAAATTGACAATAATATATACAACTGACAAGTATATTTTCATTTTTTTCCACTCAAAGATACTACTTTAAGTGACATAACTATTCAAACCTAAACACTCAATTGCAGTAAAAATGAACATATGCCGTGAACAGTAGGCATCAAGGACAAAAAACAGTATAAAAACAGTATAAGAAACAGTAACATAATGAAGTATATGTGTGTGTATACACCATAAATCTTTGAATAAACGTTATATACTAAAAATAATGTCCTAACACAGGATGCAGAGAAGTTATTCTGGAATAAAACTTGTGACAAGGTTAGCTTTGACCTGGACAGCAATGTTTAATGCAAAATGCTGCTAATAAAGTCAAATCGCTATCTGAAGCCATTTTTTCAGGACTGGTATGTTCCAGGAACATAACAAGACTAAAGCACTGAGAGAATGACAGGCAACCAGAGGTCAAATCATTTTAGTCACTAATAACAGCATATACTTTTACTGCACAAAAAATTTTAAGTCTCCTGAGTAAACCCACAAAACATATCCACTATTTTGCATTTCCCTAATTAACTATCCAAATCTCAGACATATCACAATATATTATTTACATGTATAATGATATATACTCTTAAATATGCCATGTTAAACTACTGTAACTACCGTATAGTGACAAAAATATTTTCAAACACGAAATGACTAGCAAAGGTTTTGTGCACATAAGAGCACACACAGCTGGGGCAGAAGGCACACAGTGCCTCTCATACAATTGAGCTATCATGTAGATGCCAAATACATCAGATTGGTCGCAAATTCCACAAAAAAGAGATGATAATGCTACATCAAATAAATATTTTAAGGAAAAAAGTAGCATCTCATTGACAAGGTGTACTTAAGCAAATTTACAAGTCACTGAAACACTGTATTCACTGTTTCTTCAGTGTTGTTGGTCATACATTTTAAATTGCAGACTTTAACAATAAACTCAAATCTGCTAAAATACAAACAGGGATAAGATGAACTCAGCCAAGCAAACAGCAACAACTGGCTATGCTTTCAAGTCTATCTACTTCAATTAGCTTTGGCAAGCACTGCCTTCAATTTTAACATAATATAATTATTTAATCATATTTTTTTAACAGAGTTCCCAACTTTTAACATACAAAGTTAACGTTTTACCAGCAACTGACAGATGAATGAAAATATCCTGAAGCAAGTCATTAGGAAGAAAACTGTACGTTATCATTTCAAAATAGAGGAAAAAATTGTTTATTATTTATGGTCTTACTAGTGCAGTCCCCTTAAGCTGTTTAGTGTTGCGGCTGCTCCATGACTTCAGCACTGGAAAGTACAGTAGTCAACAAATTACTGCGAAAATATTTCTATATTATAAATCTTTAATACAATGTACTATATGTTTATAAAGAGTGAGGACCGAATGACATCCCATCCAGAATAGTTGGTAGTGGCATCCCCTGAACATGAAGCCAATTTAAGAGAAGGGCAGGGGAAGGCAATTTTGGAGGTAGTGAAAAATAATTATTAATATGCTTCCATGCTTTGTACTTTAAATTATCCTATAGACATACTGTATTCATTCTATTTGTACTCTGCATACATTCACTGCATGCATTTACAAGCAATTTGAAGCACACAAGCATTATTTAAACTCAGACAAGGGAAGAGGAGTAAAAGCACCAAAGGCAGTTACAACACACTCTCCTTCTTAGCTATGCATTTCTAAAAAGTAGCAAAAAAGTGTTGTGTCTTTCTCCTAGGATTGTATTTATTTTCTGCATTATGGCATTTTCTTTTATTTCTTAACTAACATTTTTCATATTTTTAAGTAGTGTTATTTTTGTTTATTATTTAATACTTATGTGCTCTCTCTGTACAGTTACAGTTTGAACCTTGGACTACCCTAAAGTCACTGCTGTCTTTATAGTCTGGTTAGAGGAAAGGACTCAGCAGTGGGTCATTGAGTTTACTATACGAGTTTTGTTTAAGTAAGTTAAGTGATTTGTATTGCCTAGTGTACTGGAATTTTACTTGCGGTTATCAGATTCTGCTCTTTGGATTGTGATTTGTAAAGGGTTCACCTCAGATTGTCTTTTAGGCAAATCCTACTGCCCTTTTTGTCCCTTCTTTCTTATTGTTCCATTTTTTTTTAAATAAATCCTCAATTAATAAAGACTCCTGTTTGGATAATCTTTATATGTCAATGATTTTTGTTTTTCCCTCCTTTGTAAGACAAGTTTGGTATATTTTGTGACTTTCACTTTATTTTGAACTTTTAAAGCCAGCTCCTCATTTTTAATGTGCAGTCCAAAGCCTGCAGGTGATAGCTGGTTGATGTCTTTCTCTTATGTGAGAGCCTAGAGAAGGTCCTGACCTGCTTTGTGGTTCATTTTGAAGGCCTCACATCCTGTTTTGAAATGTATATTACTCATGTTCCCAAATGAAAAATAAGAAAATAATGGGGTTTTTTTTGGTTGTAAATTGTATACTTCCACACCAAAACTTTCTTTGAAACCAGTGTGATCATTTAAGGGGCAAACACAGACCTTTCAAATTGAATGAAATTATTAAAACAAAAATCAATTATAAGAGAGATACCACATCCCGACTATACTTGCTGGAAAAACTTATACTCTACTGACAAGATAACTATCTACTTAGTTCCTTTCTTTACCAAAGCGAACCAGAAACTCTTGTTTTGATCATGTGGTGCTTTCAATGTCATATACAATTGTTTGCTAAACTAAAAAGAAAAATCAAGTTATAGGCAATACATTTTGGATATATACTATCTGCCAAGGATAACAAGAACAGGTTTAAAAGGATTGGGGAACTAACAGGAATTATGAGAAGTGGACAAACAATTACTGAGAACAGAGAGAAAAGATCAAGATGAATGAGTACTAGTGCCAAAACATAACCCAAAGAATGGTAAGAAAGTCAGAAGTTCAGAAAATCGTGATAATTAGTCTCTTTCTTTCAAAAGCTTGGATATTTAGCAACGCTGACAGACCAGTTTAAACATCAGTGCAAACATCATAATATGTGTGACTTTCTCAAACTCAAAATAGCGTCATGCCAAAACAAAGTTGGCTCCATCAATGATATTAAACTGACAATTATAAATGTAATGCATAACATATTTCATCAACAAAGGTAAACAAATAGACTCTGTAACAGAAGGAATACATAAAATATCAAACCATCGATAGATAGATAGATAGATAGATAGATAGATAGATAGATAGATAGATAGATAGATAGATAGATAGATAGATACTTTATTAATCCAAAGGGGAAATTCATATAATCCAGCAGCAGTATACTGATAGAAGTGATCAGTGAAATAGTGAAATAGAGACAGTAAAATGTAACGAATGAGAAGCAAATTTAATAAGACAACTACAGACCAACATCAGATTCATGACAACTTGGTGGTGAATTGTGCTGTTGTTCAGGTTGTTTTGGGGCCTGGGTTCGGGACAGAACAGAGTTTAAAAAAAGAGTATGGACTCTAGCTACATTTATGAGTGAACAAAAATGTTTCTCAGGTAGAGTGTTCTACTTTTAAATATATACTGTAAAACATGGATATTTAACATATTCATGTTTTAGCTATTACATGAGGACACTCAGATGAACAGTCTCTGGCAAGCAGAATGGTAACTTCTGGATAAATCACTAACATCTAAGTCAGGCAGACCACAATGACTAGAAGCACAACAGCTTCTTGACAGAATGAGGCAGGACAATATAAACAGCAGTGACTCTTCACTGCTATTTAGCCTTTCAGTATTTTTAAACTGTATATTATTGTTAATTTTGTTTTTTGGTTTGGCTTTGTTGCCACGGTGTTTGACAATTAAGTTTTCTGTTAAATATATTGTATATAGTATAGTGTTTTTGGTTATCTGCCCTGGATCTTGTATGTGGAGTTTAAACAAGCAGTACATAAGCCAAAGCTGAAAACCTGTTCAACAGCTTCAAGTAAGGATTGTGGGTATTTCCTGATTCTCACTTCATTTATTATTCTTGTTTGGATTTCCAGGCTTTTTGTCTCTTGTTTTGTGTGAGTTAGCATGTCTAGAATGTAAAACTTGTTTTTGCCCTGTTTTATTGACCTGACTTTTTCGATTAATAAAGTCTTTGACTACAAAATGTTGGGTTTAGTTTTTGGATTTGAAGTTTCACTGTTTTTTTTTTTTCTTGTCTTCAATATTTGTGACCTTCTGATGATTTTGAACTTTTAACTGCCTCGGCCTCATTTCAGGGCCTATGTAGGCTGAAGATTGCCTTCTGAGTAGGGGTTAGGCTGCCTAGGATGACCCCATATCTAAGGGCCTTGACCCATTTTATGGGCAGGTCAGGCCTTTTGTGAGCGTGTTTTTTTTAGCTTCTGTTTTTGTGCTTCATATGACAGGAAAGCACAATAGTATAGTACCCACCAAACTTGCAGGTTTATTTTAGGGAATGTCTTTGTTTAATGCAACACTTGTAGCATATATTAGTCTTATTCTTTTTTCTATTTAATTATCACGGCATTAGACTCCCCCTCTTCAGCTTGACTGAATGCCAGAGAAAAACTCAGAGTAACATTTTGGCAGATATATAACAGCATTCTCACATCACCAAGCAAATAGTTAATATTTGTATGTCACAGATCCTCAAAATCATCAGCTCTACTAAACCTGCCAAGAATTCAAACTTTCTGGCATGTTCACTGTAAAACACCACATACAAGTAGAATTACTAGTAACCATTTCCTACCTCTCTCTTTTAGTTTCAAAATCTCATTTCTCACTGTTATGTGAGAAAAGCAGAAGACTCTCCATCTTTTCAAGATGGAAAATTTGATACCCCTTGCACCTGAACAAACAGTCTCCACTTGACACAACTGTAGGCGCAGATAGCACCTTTCCTCTTTAACAAGCTGCTGAAGTCTCAAAGCTGAGGGCATTTCCCAAGCTGAGTAAAGCACCGATGAGAAAAACTGGCACATATGTGTCATCAAACACAAGAGTAGGTAAAAAGCTCACTATATGTTTAACCAGGATCAAACACTGTAGACAGAACTCTTTTATATTTAAAATCTTACTTTATCTGCTATTTTAGCATTAAACCACTCACAAAATAGTTTAATCAGCCAATTTGATTTGAGCTCTACGGGTAAAGGGACATGTGCTGTATTGGAGATGACAGAAAATGTTATAATAAAGAGATTACGAAAGTGTTTTCCTTTTGTGAAACAGATGTAAAAAAAAATGTTTGTAATTTTCTAGTGTAATGTAACTTAGCTGTGCTTACAAAACTAGAGATGGAAATAAAACTAGTCATCCCCAACTTATTCCTAAACAGGACAGTCAAGATGAAATATGGCAGCACTTTGCTTATAAGGCAAATTAAAAGGGTGAACCTGAAGATATTAAAACACCGGATATTAAAAAAGGCTTGTCTCGGCAAAAGAGGTAACATATTGAATCTTAACAAGTATTTATCCCTTGCCCTTCCTGATACCTTCCTGGAATTCAAAACTGGACAGCTGTGTAATAATCTTTATGACAAATACAAGTTTATTAAGAATATTTTTTTTGATGGTTTAAGAAGTGCAGCTGTCATACTTTCTATTAATTTCATCAGCTTTTTCTTCCAAAATGGTAGAAAGAGTTATTATTATATTTTGGAGGAAGTTACAAACTTTTCCACTTTGATTAACAGATTTGTTCTTTTATTTATGTCATTTTTTTTACACATATTTTCTCATTTTCCTGGGATGTCATTTTGTTTCCAGTAGAGAGAGATGCTTTTCAGAGTAGCATTGTTTATGGTTGCTAGGCATCACTATAGACAATGCTAGATGTCATCATCAGAGTGATCTCTGGGGTATCAGATTTAATCCCAGGGGTCACTAACTCGTCCAAGTTTGTGGATTTTTTTTTTTATAATTAATTCTCCTTCGATTTCCCTCAACTATGATTTCGATTCATGTTTAGGCTTTGTTGCTGGGTTTCTCTGATCACTTGGTAGTAACTCTAGCTTTGTTATATACTGATTTATTATAAAACTAGCAAAATACCCGCACTTCGCAGCGGCGAAGTACTGCCTTAAAATTTTTATTAAGAAGAAAATTAAACCTTTTTAAACTGAGGGAAAATATACCAATAATTATTTGTTAAGGATCTCTTTGTATATCACATTGTGAGTTCGGCCCTCCGGTTGTAATATGACCAAGCTGTGCTCTGAGCTTACTCTTGAGCATGCAACGTACAGTTGGCCATGTAAACAGTAATCTTGTTTCAAATCTCACAGCTTGGCTGCTGCCGTCATAATCGGTTTGAGTTTCATGGTTTGTTTCAATTACGACAGTATTTGTAGGACTTGTGTTGAAGTGACATTCGGCATCTGTCAAGCATTGTAAGTATACAACCGGTTTCATCGATAACTTCACATCCAGCTTTTGAGAGTTTAAACATTCATAAACATCAAAGTGTCCACTACTGAAATCGTCACCTGTCAATCTAAGATGTCTAAGAGGCATTGGCAGTTGTCGAAAGGTGTAAAATATTTGGCCATTTCGGTACACTTGAAAGCGACAACCGAACAATTCAGCGGCAGCCATCTCACCAACCAACTCACATGCAGATGTATAGGTGAAGGGCTTAAACATTTCACTCTTCTAGTGCTCCTGTGTAGAATAATTATCTCCTGTACCGTCAGCAGTCCACACCTTGAACCTGTCCCAGTCATTCAGACACAATGTTCCTCCGGATATCAAGAGTGAGCCTGATATGGCCGTGCAATATGTAACAAAGAGAATGGAAAAGGCAGGTGCCATCTCCGGGCATGGAAACCACTCGGTAAGTGACAGTTCTTTGATCGATGGTGATCACCTCGATAGACATGATAATGGGGGTATGGTTGGAATGATAAAGGAAATGGGTACCTGAACAATGTAAAGTAAGTCTAAAATACCTACACAATAACTATAATCGTAACAAATGAACAATAAAACAGCGGAGAAGCCGTGGATTAAATAAAAAGGCTGTAGTTATCAGCAGGAAGACGTGAATCCTGTGGCGAAGCAAAGAAGGGAATGTAGAGACTGGAGCGACGGATGGCCTTATATAGGCAGGCAGCCAACAACGTGGGAGGCGTTGGGATTGGGGACCCAACGCCGCCTCACACGGTGACCGAGCTGCAGGCTATGGACATATATATGTACGTAAGTAGGATTCAGTTAGCGTTTGGAACCCGCGTACCAAATTTCTTGAAGATGGGCCCATAAGTAACAAAGACCGTTGAAAAGTTCAATATGGTGGCCAACAGTGGCATCATACCACCGAAATAAGTACCAAATTTCAGCCTTCTACCTACACGAAAAGTTGGAGAATTAGTAACGTTGGAAAGTTCAATATGGTGGCTGACAGTGGTGTCATACCACAGAAATAAGTACGTACATTGGTTTCAGTTAGCGCATGGAAGCCGCCTACCAAATTTCGTGAAGATGGGGCCATGAATAAGAAAGTTCAACATGGCAGATGTTGTTGACCGTTATGACCGTTACACGTAGAATTTCGAAATGAAACCTGCTTAACTTTTGTAAGTAAGCTGTAAGGAATGAGCCTGCCAAATTTCAGCCTTCTACCTACACGGGAAGTTGCAGAATTAGTGATGTTGGAAAGTTCAATATGGCGGCCAACAGTGGCGTCATACCACCGAAATAAGTATGTACATCGGTTTTGGTTAGCGCAGGGAAGCCAACCACCAAATTTCGTGAAGATGGGGTCAGCCTTCTACCTACATGGAAAGTTGGAGAATTAGTGATGAGTGAGTGAGTGAGTCAGTGAGGGCTTTGCCTTTTATTAGTATAGATGAATGCATAAACAGGTCATTTTTTTATGAAAAAATGCACATTTGACTGACCAGCATTTGCTTTTAAATCCTAAGCCCATATATGAACTTTCAAGAAAATTACACAGCTAAACAGGTTTTATTTGTGCTGTGTTTTATAACTACATTTAGCCCTTCATGTGCTGTGAAGTAAATCACATCCATCCCATTTTAACATCCTCAACTGGCCTGAGCCACTGATGATTCGCAGTATGAACAATGAAGACTGTGTCACCTGCTCACACAGTTTCAACATATTTGTAGCAAATAGCTGAATTAAAATGGTTTCTTTTACCAACATGCACACAGCACACTATTTTCTGCTTGGCTGGCTACATGATTCGGCCCTGCAAAGAAGCAAAATACCAGAGCATGTGTTTGTTGCCTTAATAATGAGGTATTTTTACCAAAATAAAATAAATATTGCGTTAGGATACTTTTATACATTATAAAAAAAAAAATAATCAGACTGCTTAACGCATGTTTCTTTTAATGTGTTATCCAAACACTGATCCTGAGTTTGTGCTGCTGAGGTTAGCACTGTATGTTCAGCTCTTTAAAATAAATTTTGTGTTTTCAGAAACACTGAGACAGATTATTTCAACAACGAGAAGAAACAATACGTTTACCTAAGTAGTGACACAGGAAATTACCTTGTAGACCCTCTTCTACATCTGGCTACTGAAAGCATGTGCAAAGCTAAATAGGAAAACAGAGACTACACAATCCTTAACTGTAACTTAATTAAGGGTTTACATGGCCAAATAACTAGTTTATATGCAGAGACATTTACATGTGCTAACCAGGTTTCTCCAAGACCAGTAACCCCATTTCTTAACCAGAATAATGAATTTATGTGATATTTTGGAAACCAGGTTATTAAAGCGCATGTAAAGTCACTGATTGTGTTCCTGTAAAGTGTGAAGCAATATACAATATCAAATACAGTTAACTCCCAATGTAGTCTACGGACACCACACAGTTTTAATTAATTCACATTCCACTAAATCATGATGATCCAGACTATCAGAGGATAACACTGGCACCCTATTTTTCCTGTCTAAAAATCTAAAGCTGGCAACAAAAGTTATAGGGACACTCTGAACTCAGAAGAGTATGTTAAAAGGACATTTTGAACTGTGTTCTATTCCAGATTTAGCTAAATTGATTCGAAAGGTGTCCAAAAAAAATTTTCCCACTATATTTTACTTATTTCTTTACGACGTTCTGTTTCAAATACTAAACATATTTAAAATAATTAAAGTGTGCCACTATTCAGTTACTACAGTTTTGTAAATATTTTTGGAGGTAAAACATTCATTGTGCATTTCATCTTACTTTTGTTATTTAGCTTGGTATCTGTACCAAATTTTATAGAGACAAGCAGATACCATATGATATCAGTGGGACTTTGTAGTCATATGACTTTGTTGTGTTTAACCATTGGTAAGTGTGTTTATGCATGCAAACATTATTAATAGGGCTGGGTATCAGCACTGATGTCCCGATTCAATTCAATTTTAAGTAACAAGGCTCCGATTTGATATCGATTTTATCTTTCCTGAATTAGCATGCACTGATATATTTGAAGTGGTAGCTTTTTTAGAAATTACTTAACCATGCATAGAGAACATTAATATAATATGACAAATTTCAGTAATACTTTATTTGATGAGTGTCTATATAGTGATTTCATAACATATGTATAAGCATGGAATGACATTTAAGAAGAAAAATTTCATTAATAATTAACAGTCAACATCAGCATAAGATATAGAACAAAATATCATAACAGGCACATTAGCGCCATCTACTGGATTGGATGATAAAAAAAGAAAATAAGCAAAAATCTACATACTGTATAGTAATTGAGCAGGATAAAGATTCACAAGATCGATCTTGAGACTTTAAGAATCACTATTGAATTATTTAAACAAAAAATAATGACTAATTACCCAGGCCTAGTTATTAAGCATGATCCTTTACTCTTATTGTTTTATAGCTATAAATTTGTTTAAGCAGACTGATTCTGCACTTTCAGTGAAAAGTACATTGTAAGAATAAACTAAAGTTACAGAAACAGGAACCATGATGTCTTGAAAAATTTAAAATAAAATAACAGTGGTTGGAGATCTGTGCTTTACAAAGAGAATGCAAGACTTTAAATTAGCAAGTACACTATAGTGTAAAGTATCACGGTGGAGCAGTGGAGTACTGCTACCACCTCATTTATTCTAGCTTCCTAGGTTCAAATCTTGCACCTGAATGTTGCCAGTGTGGAGTATGCTAATGGTTTTCCTTCTGAGTATACCAGTTTTCCTCACACCTTTCTCTTCCATAGACATTCAAGTTATGCTTACTGGTGACTCTAATATGTCCCCAGATTGACTGTAAGCATGAGTGTGTGTGAGTTGGCCCTGCAATGGACTGTTTCCTGCTTTGTGCTAAGTGCAGCCTAGTCAGACTCGAGGCCCTTTAACCTTCAATTGGATTAAATGGGCTTGGGCATTGCTATGTTTTAGCGTAGTTGTAGCCCTGGCCTAAATGTATTTGTTGTTTATCTTTCCATTACCGTTTAAATCTAATTTTATATTGGTATTTTGTTTTGCTTTTGTATAAAATAAGGCTTTTCTTTAATACTGTAGTGTTTATTGCTTATTTTGTATTTTTTTGTACAGCATTATTCAACTATGTAGACTTTTTTATTTATCAGCCATGTCCCCTTTATGTGGAGCCTTTTGAGGCAGGACCACCTATTTATGCAGGTGGGATTCTGGCTTCAACATGCATTTATGGAGAAGCTAATGCCACCTTTGTCATTGTGGCTAGTTTTCAAATCTTGCTTGTGTTTTTGCTTCATTTATTTCTGACACTTACTTTGCTGTCGCTGGATTGGGTTTCTTGAATATTTGTTAAGTTGCATGGACTGAGGCCTATCCTGTGAGTCCAGACCTATAAACATAGCAGGGTTGGATGGTGTTTAAAATAAAATAAATAAAAAAGTCTGCTCCTCTGTTTATGCTTTGTGGAAGAAAGAATCATAACTATCCAGCCAATCATACAGGAGCAGCAGCCTAAGTAAAGTTGCCCATATGATCCTTTTTCCTGCCACTTCCTTCAAGCCCTCCAAAAGGAAAAATTAGGTATTCCTAGGTTAGCTGGGCCATATAATCATTGCAGTGTGCCCTGGGTCTGCCCCAAAGTCTTGTGGTTGGACATGCCTAAAACACCTCCTCAGGGAGGCACTGAAAACAGCCATCCTAATCAGATGCCTGAACCACCTCAATTGGCTCTTTTCGATTCAGAGCTCCTCCTGAATTTCTGTGTTCCTAACCTTATTTCTAAGGAGAAGCCCCGACACCTGGCAAAAAGAGAATCATTTTCAAAATTTGTATCCACAATCTGGTTCTTTCAGTCATTCCTCAAAATTCGTGACCATAGATGAGAGTAGGAATGTAGATTGGCCAGTAAATGGAGAATCTTATCTTTGTGAAGGGGACTGTGTGTTCCTAAGATTATTGTCAATGACATTGCCCCTGGTAAGGTCACCCAAGGCAAATTGGACCTAGGCGAGTGATCAGACTAAGTACAGTTCAATTTGACCATTACAAAAAGAATGATCCTTGTCTAGGAAAGGGAAACTAGGGCCCTGTCCTGGATCCAGGAATGCTGGTCTCATTAGTGAGCATCTAGTGGTTGAATCTTTACCTATGGGGCTTGGCCCAGAAATAGCCCAAATGAGCAGCATATGACCATCGTCCAGGGCCCACCACCAGCAGGAGGAGCCACATGGGTCTGATGCATTGTGGTTTAGGCAGCAATAAAAGCCAAAGAGCTTTGGAAAACTCAATCCTACATAAGTATATTAAATTTTATGAATATAAAGTTTGTTAATACAATACAACTAGTGTATTAGATGAGCTTGGCCTAATGGAAAGGGTCAAACATCTGTTTTTATATTAAGGGGCATCATTTTATTTTCCATTTTTTCACAATTGTAACTCACAATGATAAGCACACGTGTGCAAAATTAATTTTATACTATTATAAAAAAAGAAGAATCCTATGTATAATAAAAGTGTCTAATTTTACTCTAAATTAGACTTTTAACAAGTCATTTACTTAAGAAATCAAAAGTTTACCATGTAAGGCAAAATTTAAACCCACAGTTCTTCAAAAACCACTACAATGATTTTACATTAGTAATAATTTGTAAAAATACAAAAGTATAAGTAAGACCTGACATTCATACAGTATAATAAGACAGAAAACTGAAAGCAAGGAGCATGAAAAAGAGCCACTATCTATAAATTTAATAAGACTTCCAAAATTAACATTCTGTTAGGGCACAAGCCAAAAGAACGCCAAAGATTAACTGTGAAGATTCAAGCATTTCTAATATATCTTTGGAGCTAGAGACTTGCCTATTGCAATAATTGATAAAGCACAAAAAGCCAAGTTCTGGTGTAAATGCAGTTTTGTGAGAAAGTAACTGTAACCCTAAAACGTGTTTGGTCATTCTTATGTATACATTAAAATTACATAATTCAACAAACTGCAATGCAGGACTATAATTAGTAATTATTCAATCCTGACAAAGTTTATACACTTCATAAGCGAGACCTTCACTAATTCCTACAGTTTATATATCTGTAAATTAAAACAATATTGTAAACATTTTGTTAAAGAATGGAATTACTATATTCTTGTAAGTGTGTGATACTTAACAGTGAACATTCCCTGCCTATTATAACTGCTGTCACAGTTGTTCATACAAAATATCATCTGTGGCATTTGGTGTAGACAGTCATTGCTGCTCTCACATCTATGTCATGCTACTATTGTACTGTCATTGCATAGTGCCTATGTTTCAAGCAAGTGGCCATAGGACAGCATGACAGAGTAATGGTAATAAACTGGGAGAGAACAGAATTTTTGAATAACTATCAAATTGCACTTTACCACATAACACAGCTAAGAACTGAAGTCTGTTAACATGGAGGCTATGCTGCTAAGCCTGCAAAGCTCTATGTGATGATTGTGCAATAGCAAAACGTTTAATTTTTTGCAGATTTCATTACCTCCCTAAAGCTTTTGTTTTTCTCAACTTCCATAGTTGTGTCTATGTCAACATTTTCATACACTAAATGTTATTCTATGTCATTTATGAAAAATATCTCTAACCATACTAAAATGACCAAAACACATATGACGTAATTGTTCACATAACAGTGCATGCATCAGCAGAAACAGGAAGATGAAGTGTACTTCATGCTAGAATAAGAATAAGAAAAGCAAAGAAAAGAATAATAAAAAATACTGTTTTGTTTAGACTGGAGATGGGGTGGAACTGTTTTTGAGAGTAACACACAAGTGCTGGGCGGGAAAAGCAGCAAAGAAAATGTAATGAGCAGGATCAATGAACGGCCATGTAATAAGTACCAAGCAGAAACAATCTGAGCACAATTAGAGTCTGCGTTTTCAACTCTCATCCAAAATGCAATGCTGAGCCGGAGTTTCTTCAGGGCTTCTGGAGAGCAGTTTCAAAAGTCTCAGTTTTAGGTGTTAAAAACCCTAGGGTAGTAGCGACTAATGTCTGTGTTTTTAAACAAAAATGTAGTAGTGTGGAAGTAACCTTGGCATATGATAGTTTATCAGATACTATTTTAATTGTATTTTTTCTGAAGTAAGCCATAATTTGAGTGTTGCTTTGTATTTTAAAATACATTCTACCTACCTATTCAGACAAAGGCGACTTTAACCAAAGTAATGATTAAAAATATTTGATGATTCCAAACTGGCCTTGTGTGAGAGCTGGTATGTGAGTGAGCGAGCCCTGAAATGGCCTAGTGCCTGGGCTATTTCCTGTCTTGTGCTCTGTGTTGCCAATATAGATTCCAAACCCCAGTGACCTTGAAACTGATAAACCAGATTTGAAAATAGTATGTTAAATTTTAAAAGTAAAAACGCATACAAAAATCAATAACACTAATACAATCATATTAAAACACCCTAAGAATATAACTTACCAATACTGTAAAATAAATTATTAAGCCATAATTTATTTAGAAAAGAAAAAATAAATCCCTGAATAGAAAAAGGGTTCATTTCAGAATTTGTTTTTCAACAAATTAATGATTTGCAAAGTGATGTGCAATAGCTTTATATCAGTGCTGACAGGACAATTTGTAGAGATTTCTATGGAGAAACATGATCATCATAAATAGATCTAGAGATATGCTTCCATTTAAAATATAACTTCAGACAGCTTAAAATCAATAGCACTGTGTAAAGTGGAGCTAACTAGCAAGACGACAGGACGACAGTTATGTCCTTAAAGCTTATCCCCTGGGTGCTGTCAAGGACAGGACCACAGTTGGTCCTCAGAGCAATCCACCCATGCCCCTCTTGCCAGCTGAAACCCTGGATCAATAAGGAGTCAGAGCATTAAATTTCTACTCCTGTAGCTGTCATGCTCTTTAACTGGGAAAAGACAAGTGCGATAATGGCTGAAACTTGACATTTTGTTTACAAAGTGAAAGATTTCAAATCTTTTCAACACTGAAATTCAGTAATAAAGGATCTCTCTATTCTTACGCTTCTTCTAAAGGGAAAAAGAATGTCAATATATGTACCAAAGAAATACTGAGCTGCTGGACTGTTTAACTGACCATAAAATAATTGAAAGAAAAAGGATACTTGTAAACAGAACTGTATAAAGCATCTTCAAATTACAAGATTCATTACTTATTTCAAAAGCCATAAAATGTACTAATGGAAACCATTAATTATGTAGACACAGTTCCATGATTAGAACAGCTTAAAACACCAATTCACTAAATTCTATCAGATTAACATAAAAAAATGTAGACATCCTTTAATCCAATTCACCAAATATCAGGGTTAGTGTTGATCTAAGCAGCACTAGGTACAAAGCAGAAAACAGCCCTGGACAAATTGCAAGTACAATCAACTGAACATGCACATCTTTGGGAAAATAAGACCACAAGGACCCAAGGAGAATGTTCAAACTCCACACAGACAGCTCAGCATAGAGTTTGAACCCAAGGTGCTGGAACCATAGACAGAAGCACCACACGCTGTTCCACAATGCAGCCCATTCTACCAAATGAAATAAAGTATACTTTTGTTTATGCTATAATGACATATCATTGTCATTGTATTGAACAATTGTGCATGCCACAAATTAAATCAATATGAAAAAGCAATGTAGATTAAAAGCAAAGTGAAATTATTAGATGTAATTAGGTCACACAGAGAATCTTGGGTGAACATGCTGGCACATGAAATATGAAGTAGCATCATTATCTACTGGCCACTACACTGCCGTCAACAAAGCTTAACTAAAATTGTAATAGTAAAAATAGAGGCTCCAAAAAATTCACTCATATGAATGCTAAATGCTTTGAGCTGTAATCAAAGTTAAAGAGCAATGAAAAAGTATTTGCCTCTTGACAGACCAACTGGCCAGATCTGTTTGTGCTGTTAAAAAGTTATTGCCCCTTCCTCAGTGTACATAGTGTAATAAAAAAGGATAAAATGATTTAATACTTGAATTAAAAATCAGGTATGCTTTAGGTCAGGCTTTCCTATAATAAATTTGACTATTTATGGTTGTTAGTACATAGATTCAAGAACTTCCTCTTGACTTGATCAAAGAAAATTTCTTAAAAGCTCAGGAAAAATGTCTCAAACAGCAAGGCATAAACATATTCATGTAATGACAAAGAATCTTATAACATCATCTGTTGATCTACAGGTCTAAGTAAAGATCTCTGTTAACGGTCAATATTCAGATGCATGACAGAACAGCAACATGGAAACCACTGTTCAATAATGAGAATGAGAATGCTTGCCTGAAGTTTGCTAAAGTGCACTTGTGATAATCTTTTCTATAGAGAAATGTCAAAAGTGATTTTTTTTTTTTTTAGTTGACATGGGCCATGTTACTGTATGACTGGAGAAAAGATATACCTTTACATTCAAACAGTCAAACATGGTGGTAGTAATCTCATCATCTGGAGATGCTTTGCCAAGCTATGACCTTGATGACTTGTAATACATTTTGCTTGTTATTTGAAATTTCTGTACAAAAAAAAATTATGTGCATACAACCTAAAGCACACCTGAATGATGCATATAATGAATAATGAACTAAAACAAATAAGCAAATTTGCATCAGAATGACCAAAGAAAAAATACTGAAAGTGTTAGAAAACCAAGTCAAAGTAAAGATATAAATGTAATTATTTATGTGGTAGCAGAACTGAAACAAGCAATTAATACATGATAATTCAAAAAATGTCAAAGGGTTGATGTAGTTCTACAAGGAGTAAGGAACCAAAATTCTGTAACAGACTGAGCAATGACTACACAAAATATTTAAGTACATTTACTAAAGTTTTCTTAACCTCCTTAGCATTGCATTTTATCTAAAAAAAATTTAAAAGCGTTAAATTTTATTTTGGCATGAAAAATTACATTTTTATTAAATCTCAAAAATATAATAATGATACAAATAATAATAGTAATAATGAATAAAAATAATATGAGAAGAACAATAATAACAAAAATAATAAAAACAGTAATAATACTACTAATGATGGCAAAACAGTATATAATCTCAAAATGAGTTCTTTGTATGGTAAAACTTAAAGCAAAGTGAAAGATAAATAATAGCATACTTCTTTTCTGATTTTCTTTCCAGATTTATCAGTTTTTGAACATCACACTGCACAGCTACAAATTGTATTCTGTTATTTTTTTCTGTTTGAGGTATATAATCAATAAAATGTCTGCCAATAAGATGCTCTGGATTGATCCACGATGTTCTGGGCTGACTGCGTCTCTTACATGGTAGTGTGGATGGTGGAAGTGTGGCAATGATTTGTTCTACAAGCTGGCATGTGAAGTTTGCATGAGATACCTTTGGCAGCTTTTTGCTGGTATAAGACAAATGCACTCCAAATTCACTGCTCCACCAGATGATAAAATATCTTTGTTTAGTATTTCTTTTGTTGCCTCTGCATAACAGTATAGAAAGTCAATTCCTGATCCACACAATCTACACCACCCATTGTACTATTGTAGTCAACCACAGCAAAAGGCTTTGTAACCTGCTTGTTTTTTTTTTGCCTTTACAGTGACCGTAGCTGCATTATGTATTGTGCTATGAATGCAAATATCTTTCTTGTCTTTCCATTTCAGCACAAGCACTTTACCTTTTTGCTAAGCTGCTAGTGCACCTCGCTGTAATTTAGCTCTGCCGAAGTCTTCGGGCATGCCACGATGGTTGAGACACATTGTCTCATATGCGTCAGTCTTTCTTTGTAGAAAGATGTGAGATAACTCTGGCGAAGTATAAAAATTGTCCTTGGTTATACAGTAACCTTGTTCCAGCCAAGAATGTATCAAAGTCAACACTGATGATGTAGCAACACTGTACTGATTGTATTTCGGATCAAACAGTGTCCCTTTCCCAGTGTACAGAACCGAATTCCAAATGTATCCCATTTTAGATTCACAAAGCTCGTAAAGCTTTATCCCAAATCTTGATCTTTTTGATGCAATGTACTGTATCTCATGACAGTCTGCCCTTATAAGCCATGAGACTGGTAACAATGCTGACATCATGGTACAGAATTTAAACGCTCCAAAATCTTGCTGTAATGGCCTGGTATATCTCCCAAATTTTCTTCAGTTTGGATGCTATGGGTATTCTCAACAAAGTCTTCATTGTTGGTAAAGTAAAGATATTTCATAATTAGTGAAAACCTACACTCACACATAATTTCTCCTGAAACAGCAGCACTGACTGCCCAAGTGATTCTTGGTTGTAATGCTTATGCAGGACACATCTATACAGTTGCCCGAGTGACACTCAGGACTCACACTTTTAGCACAGTTTTCACTGTACAAGTAACGCTCAGGTCAAACGCTAAGGAGTTTTATAAGTGATCAAGGTGGAAAATCATTTTTTTTACATATACTATTGAGTGGTGCATATCTACTTTTAATAATGAAACAGTATAAATTAATTAATGATGTCATTGAAGGTCAATTTTTATCTAATATATAAATTTTGAAAATCTAAAAACATTCAGTGTAAAGAAAATGCAACAGCAAAAAGAAGAGAAAGATGGACAAATATCTTTACATAGCAGCATTTATTCTATAATTCTAATAAGTAGCCGAGTATTAAAATAAAAACTTGTCTACATTCAAATATGGGTCGAATGAATTAGGATTCCGCAACACACCAAAATGTTCTAAAACTTTGAACTAGATTGGTTCTTGCTGACAAGGAAACACAAAAGCCTAGAGCTGAGATGCCCAAAATTTCTGGTGTAGCGAGTCAAAAAGTAATTTATAAGGAAAACTGATGGCCAAACAGGGCAGAGCTATTGGAGTATGTTAAATATTTACAATAGGTTTCCCCCTTTATTTGTGTTTTAGATGTCAAAATAGATTATGGATTTAATAGAGTAGTTGAAAAATGTCTTGTATATATGTAAACTAAATAATGACACATGAATTTACATGTAAAGCATGAGAAAACAATGGCAGCCCTAATGTTCTACTTTCTCAGCATTATTAGGTGATAGGGAAATATTTTTGAACATGTTAAGCTTTATCAGGGCACACACAGTACCTGTAGAACTCATAGCCTCTAAAAGTTATTTCTAAAAAATTCCTTCATTGCCAAAGCTATTCCACTGTTCATGATCTTATTGTACCTGATATTTTATATTACAGTTCAACTAGGGTTATTACCCAGGCTTAAGTTTATTTCCTGTATATCTAATATTTCTGTGTTTTATAAGTTTCCATCTTTTATTACTAATTCTGTTTTTGGTTCTTGTTTTGACTTTATGTAAAATTGTATCGCTCTATTATAAAAAAAAAAAAATCCTGGAAAGGAAAAGCAGGGCGACGAGACGTGATCTTCTTGGAAGTTCTCAGAAGACACTTAAAAGACCCATGAGACGCAAACAATATCAAAAAAGAGCACGGCCAGCTGTCACAGATGTCTGGGGATCTTACCTGGCCAGGATGCCTGGAGGGACCGAAAAGAGACATTAAAAGCTTCCGGGTCAGGAGGACACAACCGCCCTGGAGCATGAGAGGACCACGGGAGAGGAGGAGAGACTTTCCAACTCGTTGGGACCCGTGGCCACCGACAGGGGGTGCCTTAAGCCTCCTAGAACCCGGGAGAACTTTACTTCCGCCACACTCTGCAAGATGGCGAAGGAACCTGCCAGGGACACCCAGGGCAAAGGGCAGCACTTCCACCACACCAGGAAGTGCTGCCGGAAGTTCGTTTCCAGCCACCTGGAATGCATCCGGGCAGGAATAAAAGGGCCCGCCTCCTAACAGTCAGGGAGCTAGAGTCGGGAGAGGGAGCAGAACGAAGCTCCCCTGGAGGAGACAGTCGGCCAAGGACTGAGAGAAAGAAGGAATTGTGGTGATTATTGCTGTGAGCATTGTGTGTCGTGTTTGGGACTGTGTTTATTTAATGTTTAATAAACGTGTGACTTTTATAAAGATGTGGTCTCCGACTGGTGGTGTCCAGACAAGTCTCACACAGCAAAACACTTAGTCGTGTAAAGGCACGTAGTACACACAGATCCTGTGCTCTCAGCACATATAAAGCATATAAGGACAATATGTTCTAGATGAAACGTCAACGACTAAGCAAAGAAGAAAGAACAGCACGGAGAAAAGAGACCCAAAAGCATTGGAGAGAAAAAAGGCAGATAAGAGATTATGAAAGTAGTGGAATTTGAAAGGCTCAAACAAACGATGGCGCAATACACATGAAGAGAAAGGTAAAGAATATGAAAGCAGTAAAATTCAAAAGTATTGCAGCGTCCCAGCCAGGTTGAAGCCTTTTTTGTTTTAAGTGACTGTTCAGTCCAATTGAGGGAGGGTGGAGTACAGCACGGATGATTGATAGCGGGGTATTGATTGATGCGGTAGGGCAAGACCCAGGGAATGAGGGGTTGGAGAGGGTGCTAGAAAGTTGTTTTTTGGGTTTACGAAGTCAGCGATTGTTCAAGTAAAACTTTTGTGACAATTTATTATGTCAGTCGCTACAGTATCAAAAAAAAGATAGTAAAGATGGCATTAGCGCAAACAAAAGAAAAGTAATCATCAGGACCAGGTGTAATTGAAAAAATAGCAGGACAAAGCGAGGTCAGAAATAAAAGAGCAGAAAACAGTCTTTTCGCCTTCGCATCATTCAATGCACAAAACGTAGATTTACACAATAATAGACCATACGCTATGAGAATCTGTGGTCCCGCAACAGTTAAAGCAACGACAAGTTTAACTTCGAACAAAACACAATTCGGTCAGGTGTATATTTCTGATCATGGAGAAGCGATGCAAATTTTAACAGGCGACAAGAAAGGTAATGTATATATTCCGCGAATAATATTGGTATTAGACACCAAAGGAGATCTTGATATGCCATTCGTATTAAAATGTTTACAGTTTCCCCGTGAGAATAGCTTTTGCTATGACAATTAACAAATCACAGGGACAAACATTAGAAAAAGTTGGATGATTTATTACAGAAACAGAAACAATATTCACTCATGGCAGTTATACGTTGCATTGTCACAATGTGTCTCCAAAAACGGAATCAAAGTTCAATGCGATCTTGATTAAAAGGTAATTCGAAATATTGTTTTTAATGAAGCTTTAAAGTAAAAGTGCAAATAATGAAATGAAATGTGACAAGCAAAACACGGAGCTCGCAGCAGATGATCTGACCATTTATCCCTCTTCACAACGCGAGCAGCAGAGACATGAAGAGGCAAAAAGGACAGAGGCTGTACAGGCTTTAAAATGATCCAACGGGCAGCACGACAGCAGCTGCCCTCCCTTCACAACACGAGGAACGTTATGCGTTCTGCGAGAAAGAGATTTAACCACGCCCGTGACTGGAAATAAAGGACAAGTATTGTTTTGACAATGTCACGCGAGACAAGGCAGTAAGCCATCATTCAAAACAAGTCCACAGACATCTAACCTAGCAGTTGTTGGATTGCTTTTGGCAGACACCCATCATGTGCTCCCAGCTCTTAAAAAAATGACATGTGACAAGCAGAACAGGCAGCTCGACAGCAGATGATCCAACAGCATCTCCTTAGCGGGTGTTCAGCTGCACTCCCTTCACAACGCGAGCAGCATTATACGTCCTGCGAGAAAGAGATGTAACCACGCCCGGGGCCGGAAATAAAGGACAAGTATTGTTTTTACAAACGTTTTTAAAGTAAAAGTGAAAATAATGCATATGTAACAATTCCCATGAAAATAATCTTTTTAAATTGCATATCCAGTAAACCAAACATGGGGGTGGGCGAGCAAAGCGTTTTATTAATTATTTCAATTGGAAGTATAATGTTATGTCTTTTGCTTGCGATGACTGTGGTTTGGGGGTTGAAGTCCAGGAGTTGGGGCTACACAGACATCATAGTTAAGGCACTGTCCTCAGCCTACATAAATTGAACCTTAGGAGCAGATCTTTCAGTGGTTCATTAACGTTCATTGAGTACATTGTCAGTTTTAGATTTTTCTGGTTTCTCTGATTTTTTTTAAATTACTGGATTACACATTATGACTTGTTTGCTCTGGATTGCCTGTTTAGGTAAATGCTCTTTGCCTTATTGAGAGAGAGAGAGAGAGAGAGAGAGTGTTACTTCATAAAAATGCAAGGTGAAGAGTGTGAAGCAGGTATAACAGTCTATAATCTTGTGTAGTGTTAACGTTTATCCCCTTCACCTCCGGGGGGAATTAAAAAGTCGCATAGTGTGGAGAAGGAACGATCTCCTTAATCTGTCAGTGGAGCAGGACAGTAACAGCAGTCTGTTGCTGAAGCTGCTCCTCAGTCTGGTGATGATACTGTTCAGTGGATGCATTGGATTCTTCATGATTGACAGGCTGCGGTGGGCTGGCGCCCTGCCCGGGGTTTGTTTCCTGCCTTGTGCCCTGTGTTTGCTGGGATTGGTTCCAGCAGACCCCCGTGACCCTGTAGTTAGGATATAGCGGGTTGGATAATGGCTGGATGGATGGATGGATGGATGGATGGATGATTGACAGGAGCCTGCTCAATGCCCGTCACTATGCCACAGAGATCAAACTGTCCAGCTCCATGCCTACAATAGAGCCTGCTTTCCTCACCAGTTTGTCCAGGCGTGAGGTGTCCCTCTTCTTTATGCTGCCTCCCCAGCACAACACCGCGCAGAAGAGAGCGCTCGCCACAACCGTCTGATAGAACATCTGCAGCATCTTATTGCAGATGTTGAAGGATGCCAGCCTTCTAAGGAAGTATAGTCGGTTCTGTCCTCTCTTGCACAGAGCATCAGTATTGGCAGTCCAGTCCAATTTATCATCCAGCTGCAGTCCCAGGTATTTATAGGTCTGCACCCTCTGCACACAGTCACCTCTGATAATCAAAGGGTCCAGGAGGGGCCTGGGCTTCCTAAAATCCACCACCAGCTCCTTGGTTTTGCTGGTGTTCAGGTGTAGGTGGTTTGAGTAGCACCATTTAACAAAGTCCTTGATTAGGTTCCTATACTCTTCCTCCTGCCCACTCCTGATGCAGCCCACGATAGCAGTGTCGTCAGCGAACTTTTTCACGTGGCAGGACTCCGAGTTGTATTGGAAGTCTGATGTACATTGGCTGAACAGGACCGGAGAAAGTACAGTCCCCTGTGGCACTCCTGTGCTGCTGACCACAATGTCAGACCTGCAGTTCCTGAGACGCACATACTGAGGTCTGTCTGTAAGATAGTCCACGATCCATGCCACCAGGTATGAATCTACTCCCATGTCTGTCAGCTTGTCCCTAAGGAACAGAGGTTGGATGGTGTTGAAGGCACTAGAGAAGTCCAGAAACATAATTCTTACAGCACCACTGCCTCTGTCCAAGTGGGAGAGGGATCGGTGTAGCATATAGATGATGGCATCCTCTGCTCCCACTTTCTTCTGGTATGCGAACTGCAGAGGGTCGAGGGTGTGGCAGACCTGTGGCCTCAGATGGTGAAGTAGCAGCCACTCCATGGTCTTCATCACATGTGAGGTCAGAGCGACAGGCCGGAAGTCATTCAGCTTATGAATACTTTGAAATCTGGCACCTCTTGATTCACTGGCAAAAGAAAAATCCTAATACAATATACTATTTTAGCTTGTCTTACTGTCTAGTTATGCAAAACATCAAGCTTTATGCACTCTCCTCCATTTTTGGCCTTCTAGAACTGAAAACCCCTAGAACATATTTTGTGCAGGATACTATACTCTTATGACAAAGAGTAAACCAATAGGCATCTTCAGCAGAAAAGATCAGAAGGGCTTCAACATTTCTTGTAAATACTGTGTTTCTATGTGTTGTGTTATGTTCTCTCATGTACCTTGTGCTTTGTGGGCCACCCCGACATCTCCAGTCCTGAGAGATGAGACCCAAAACATCTCTTGCTATTTAAATTATAGAGAAACAGTGATCTTAGAACTGGTAAATTAAAATCTTGTGGAGTCATTGTAACATTTTTTGGTTGGGTTTGCAAGTTTTGATCTTCCTTTTGCTCTGTGTCTTGGAGTTCTGATTTGGAATGCATTTTGGGATTTATTCTCTTAGGGTTGCCTTTTAAATGACTCATTTTTAGCTCCTTTCAAGTCTTTTGATATACTTATTTTTTTTTGTTAAATATTTTCATTTATAAAGTTTATATGGTGTACTGTTTTCTCAATCAAAAGGTTTTGGATGGTTTTCCTTTTCCCTTGAGATACATTTTGAGGTTCTGGGACATTTAAAGTATTTTTGAATGTAAAACGCCCTTTAACCTGTGTAAGCTGAAGCTGATGGCAATTAGAGTTGGGGTTTAAGCTATTTGGGGTGAGGCCTATTTTTGGCAGGCACAAGAAGTTGACCTGGCTTGTGGAGCCTTTAGTAGGCCACACTGCCCCTTTCACCATAGTGGTAACTCAAAGACAGTTTTTCTCCTGGCAGCAATGAATACAGAGGAATCAAATCAGGTTGGAGCAGAAGCAAAGATTATTTAGTTAAAATAAAAAAGACAGCATGTATGTGTATTCCCGGTGAGTTTAATTTTATTGTTTTTTTATTATTATTCATTTTATTGTAATCATTCCATACAAATCAAACAAATTTTACAAAAAGTAGGATTGAGAACAAGTCAACCCCCAGCCCTGAGAGAGAGAACATGGCAAATGGGGTAAAATTTAAGGCTTGTAAACATACCTAAATTGATAAGATTGATAAGCAATAGAGATGAATGGAGAAGAAAAAGAAATGTAGGAATAATTGCTTCCTCGGTGCTTTAAAAGCTTATTCTAAAATATTATTGATTAGATCCTGCCATGTTTTGAAAAAAATCTGTACAGATCCTCTAACTGAGTATTTGATTTTTTTTCAATTTCAGATAGTATAAAACATTGGTTTCCCACTGACTTAACAGAGGAGAGTTAGGATTCTTCCAGTTTAGCAAAATACGTAAGTCTGCGTGCCAAAAGTGTAGTGAATGCAATTACAGTTTGTTTGTCCTTCTCCACTTTAAAATGATCTGGAAGAACACCAAACACAGCTGTTCATGGGTTAGGACAGGGGTCCTTAATCACGGTCCTGGAGAGCCGCAGTGGCTGCAGGTTTTTGCTCCAACCCAGTTGCTTAATAAAAAGCACTTATTGCTAAAGTAACACTTCTGCTTCACTTCAGTGATTTTGAGCCCTTATTGCTTAATTTTGTCTTAAACAGCTATTTTAATTGCTCCTTATTATCAATAACATGCAAATGACAAGAGAGAGCAGCATTTCTCCATTTAGCTTATTTACATTTACACCTGTGTGTATTTATCTGCACTATTGGGTTTAATTAAATACTTGGAAGAAAAATGAAGAGAAAAAAGTGAAGGACTGAGAATTACTCGTCCATTTTAGCCTTCAAATCATTTGCATGATAGAAAGGGAAAGAAAATCTAGGATATGAGAATGACCTGACATAGCAGAGTTAATTTAATTTCATAGCTTGTTAGTGCTTTATTGGCAAGAATTGCTTTCTAATTAAGCAACCAGGTCAGAACAAAAACCTGCAGCCACTGCGGCTCTCCAGGACTGGGATTGAGGACCCCTGGGTTAGGAGGGATTGTGACACCAAGGCTGTCTGAAAGGTAATTTAAAATTTTGGTCCAGAATGATGTTAATTTGGTGCAGGATCAAAACATGTGACCCAGTGACGCTGGGACATGATTGCAGCGTTCGCAGGTTAGATCCTGCCCTGGAAACATTTTAATAATTGTATGCTTTGTGCATATGGAGCTCGAGTGAATTCTCTGCATTGCTATTTTCCCACTCCTTTTCTGATATATTGATTAAGAGATCTTTTTCCCAGTGTCCTCTTAGATTTTTGAAGGGAAGGGACTGTAAAATACAGTAGTTTTATATATTGCAGAAATGAGGTCTAAGTCCTTGAAACTGAGCAATATTTTTTCCAGCATGGACGAGGGTGCAAGATGAGGAAAATCGGGACGGTTCTGTTTAACAAAGTTCCTAATTTGAAGATAGCGAAAGAAATGTGTAGCGGGAATGTTAACTTTGGAATGCAATTGTTCATAGGCTGCAAAGATGTTGTCTATATAAAGATCTCTAAGCAAGTTAATCCAAAATTTTTTCCAGATATTAAAAACTGCATATGTTTGAGAAGGTTGAAAGAGGTGGTTCTCTTGCAGAAGTTCCACAGATAAAAGCTTCTCCATCTTAAAATTCTACATTGGTTCCATATTCTGAGTGAGTGAAGCACAATTGGGTTATCAGTATATTGCCGATAATTTGCATTTATTGAAGCATAAAGCAGGGAATATAAATAAGTACTGCAGGATTTTACTTCTATTGCAGACCAGGTCTGTGTATGTTCTTCTATTTGTGTCCAGGTTTTTATAGCTTGTATGTTTGCTGCCCAGTAATAAAACTGAAAGTTAGGTATAGCCATGCCACCTTCTGCCTTTGTCTTTGTAAGGTCGCTCTTTGGATACATGGATGTTTTGAGTTCCAAATAAATGAGGTTATTGTTGAATCTAATTGCTTAAAAAATGATTTATTGATGTATATTGGAATGTTTTGAAATAAAAGAAACTTAGGAAGAATATTCATCTTAACAATGTTAATTCTTCCAGCTAGAGTGAGATGAAGGGTTGACCATCTATTCAAGTCTTGCTTAATTTTTTCCATGCAGATGGCAACATTTTGTTGATAAAGAGTTTTATGTTTACTTGTGATGTTTACCCCTAGGTATTTAAACTGTTCTGCAATGATAAAAGGTAGGGTGTCTAATCTAATATCATATGCTTGAGAATTCACTGGAAAGAGTACACTTTTATTCAGATTAATTCTGAGACCAGAGATCTTTTGAAATTCTGTAAGTGCTGTTAAGATTGCAGGCACAGAATTTTGTGGGTCTGATACATACAGTACCATATCATCTGCATATAGAGAAATTTTCTCTTCCAGTCCTTCTCTGATAATCCCCTTTATCTGATCAGCATTTCGACAGTGAACCACCAGTGGTTCAATCGCAATTGCAAATAGCAGCGGTGACAAGGGGCATCCCTGTCTGGTACCTCATTCTAGTTTAAAATAGTCTGAACAAATGTTGTTGATACAAACTGAAGCTTCTAGATTGGTATACAGTAGTTTGATCCATGCACAAATGTTCGAGCCAAACCCAAATTTCTCTAATGTAGTGAAAAGGTATTTCCATTCAATCATGTCAAATGCTTTTTCTGCATCCAATGATAATAATATTTCTGGAGTGTTTGACTTTGTTGTTGAGTATATTACATTAAACAAGCATTGAAGATTGGAAGATAAGTGTCGACCTTTGATAAATCCAGTTTAATCTTGTGATTTTATTGTTTTTATGATTGAATTTTATATTATGGTTTGCAATTATTGTGTAGTGTGGTGGAGTCATTAATATAGTTACATTTTAAGTTAGATGTAAATAGGTAGTTTTGTTGGCTTGATCATATTTCCTACATAAAATTGTGATCGTTGCTGCAGTATATCAAAATAAGTGTACAACAGTAGCATAATGATTAAGTCCGCTTGACATAAAGCAATACAGTGTATTTAATTCTGCTTAAGGTTTTAGAGGCAAAAAGTGATGACAAAAACTTAAATTAGTACCAAAGATAACAGTCAGTGTCCAAGAGATACAGCCAAAGTAAAGTTCAAAGAATTTAAATAAGGCATAACCAGTACTACATTACTATATCCAGAATTACTATTGTAGAAGATCAGCCCGGCGACAGACAGACACACAGACCAACAACGTCCAGAACACACACGTGTATTTCTTCTTGGCATAACACAATGTACAAACCCCGATAAACTCAGTCCTTTCTTCTGCCACCTTCATTCCTCACTCGCAAGCTTCGTCTTACTCCTCCTGACTCCGGCTCCCCGAGTGGAGTAAGGTAGGCCTCCATTATACTGCATCCGGAAGTGCTCCATGTGCTTCCTAATTAACATTCAGCAGCAATTCCGGGTGTTGCGGAAGTGATACATGGGAGTTCAGTACCTCTTCTGGCAGCATTTTCAGGTGTGGTGTAAGTGCTGTATGCCAAGGCTTCGGAGTTGTCCAGGTGCCCCTGGTGGTTGCCACAGGCCCCAGCAGGGTTAGGCTTCTATGCCCCAAACATGTGACCCATACAAACCAGGGGGGCTACCCCCTTGTGTCTCGGGGGTACTGTTGTTGACAAGTACTCTCCCCCGGACCTCTCCTCATTAGGGCAGCCAGACCGGGCAAGATCCCCGGCCGTCTATCACACCATTCACTAAAAGAACTTCAAAATCTTCAGAATGTACTTTACAAGTTCTATTGGTTGACTTTCATCTCACTAAAACTGTCAATTAATGATACATGTTTTTATTAATAAATACAGTAGACTATTATCAGCCTACAGAATTATTGTTAGTAAGTGATGTCTCCTGATGGCAACAAAGGGCCATTTATTTTGTAGACTGTCTGTTCAATATTTTATATTATATATACTGTATACAGTATATGTACCTCCTCTGTGAATTACCTCCCCTGGAACGGCAGAGGGCAGTCCCCCTGGCTTAGGAAAGTGCCATGGGTTTGGAGCTTGGAAGCTCAGCCCTGTTGGGGCCCATGGTCACCACCAGGGGTTGCATTGAGAACGACAGGGCCCTTCATGCAAAGCCTGTTGCTACACTAGGAAGTCCTGCCAGAAGAAAATCACAGGACACCTAGAACACTTCCAGGTGCTCTATAAAAGGAGTGGCCTCACTCTATTCAGAGAGCTAGAGTCTCCAGGGAGAGAGGATTACCTGAGGAGGAGTAGATGTGGAAGGATAGAGGGAAGACATGTTGTGTATTTGAGTGTTATTGTGCTTATTGTACTTTACATAGGTGGGAAACTAAAAAAGGAAAGCACTTCTCTCCTGTCGGAACTGAATATGATCACATACAGTGCCAACATTTGACATTGGAGCGTACCTACCTTCCGCTTGGCCAGAATTACATTTTTTTTATTGATTTTTAAAGTATTTCCTGTTTCACTGGGTGGAGCCACAGGGGGCATCTACTATTTTATTTATTTATTTTATATATATATATTTATTTTATATATATATATATATATATATATATATATACACACATATATATATATATACACACATATATATATATACACACACACACACACAAAAACACTAGTTAAATTGTTATTACCTTATTGGTGTATATTAAATCAATACTTATTAAACAGAGGTTGGCTAATGTATACTGTATACGATCATGACAAACCAGATCACACATCAATACCTACATGCAATTTGTATTTGAACACCAACCTGAAAATAATGCCAGAAGCTCCTAAAAACTCCTGACAGTAGGCCGCAGTCCTCATTTAGCCTTTTTACTATGATGCAGAGTGTTGAGATTTCATTATTTTTATCCTATAGGATCTCTGAGTCAGTAGTGTTAACCACTAAACAATGAAAGGAAGATAATTCTGGCCAAAATCCTTTCAAACTTATCTTCATCTTTCTCACATTTTCATTAGCTCACTGTCAATAAAGGATAATACTAAAATACAGAATTGATGTATTATTCATATCTGATTTTTTTTATATTACGATTAAGCTAGTACACATGCAACAAGCTCTACCATGATCCTTCTGATTCTTATCATCTAAATTAAACTGCTGTTTAATATATGTGGCAAACAATTCATAGGTCTATCAATATTGAAACGGATGCTACATTAATTTAAGTTTATTTGTTTAAATTACAGATTTATTTTTTCATTATTGTAGCTACTTTGCAATTTTAAATATATGTTATATGCAATTAAAAATGGTAAAAAGAAAAAAAAAAATCTTCCTAATGCTTCCAGTGCTGGTTGAATATGCTGGAACAAAAGGGATACCACAATTTTTTCCAAAACTGAACACTTTATAACACACACAGCCTCGACAATTTGATCAGTGACAACACTGATTCTGCCTTTTGAAAGAACCTGGTAGAACCTGACTGGGATACACAAATTCCATGAAGCAGCCCATAAATTGTACTAATTATAAACAGCATTCATGACTTTTTAACAGACCAACATTAACATGCTTGTAAACAACAAAAATATGCTGTAACGCTCCATTGAAAAAAGTAATGCTGGATAAGATACTGGAACTAAAGGTATGAATAAACATGAACTAGCTATAGATTAAAATACTAGCTGTAGTTAATACTGGACTTCATTTGCCACCCCACTTTCACTAAGAACTGCAAACTAGATCAACCTTCAAGATCAAACCCTCCAAACCCTCACACAGATTAACTAGCTTCCTGTAGCTTCTGCATTAATAGTATTTCCAGATGATATTTCAATTGACAGGTAGCACCAAGTTTTCTGGTACACCATCAGATAAACCTCGAACTTTGAAATGGATAAATCCTCCCTCTACTGACAAGACTTGAAATTGAAAGGTTAACTATTAAATGGTTAATGGGCCTATTATTACCAGAAGATTTCAAAATGCAACAATTTGCATTTGTCAGTGCAAAGATATTGAAGGTAGTTAATGTAAAGCAAAGGACCCAAACAACAAGTAAATGGGATAAAAGAAAGACAAGGCTGAGGTATGACCTGTGTAGAGTGCACTTGCATAAAAAGGATCTTGTCACGTACTGAAAATTTAACAAGAATGCTGGGTGTTGCTAAACACCTTAGTTAGTGTTAAATTCTGGCAATTATTACACTAAATCAGCATAGTTAACAGGGCTTAGCTGTGAAAAGGGCATGTTCTGGGGCATTTATTGGTAGCACAGAATGGAGATGAATATATTACAGATTTGCCTTTAACTATAAAGCAAACTATGACAACTAAAGTTTAGCCACTTCAAAAAAGCCCTAAAAACAGTAGTGCTATTCTGACACCTAGTGGGAATCCACAAAAGTTCATTGATTGGACACAGCTGAACCAAGGAGTCTTTCTGAATTTGCTGGGATTATGCACATAAACAAGGAAGAAAGCTTTATGTGCTAACATCTATCCCAAATAATATTTATATATAGCACACAAATGTTGCTTTTAGTTTATACATAAATATACTTAGAGAAGAATATGAAGAGGAGTTGGAATAGTCAATAGCTGGGGGTATTTTTTCACTTTAAATATTGTATTTGAATAATGGGAACACTGACATCATTTTAATGACATAGACTTAGATTTAAATACACTGCACAGTAGTTAGCGCTAGTGCCACACACCACCAGAGTTTGGCTTTAAATCCTGGCCTGGCAATGCCTGTTAAGGAGCTTGCATATTCTGCCCATGTATGCACAGGGTTTGTTTCCACATCCCAAAGATATTTGGGGTAGGTTACCTAGCCTCTTTAAACTGGCTCAGTGTATAGTGGTTTCAGTGTAGCCCATCCTGCAATTTAAAAATCCACATATTAACAATTTACTATATGTAAGTTAAACTTGGGGAAACATGGTAATACAGTGGTTATCACTGATGCCACATGGATCCAGCTACCTGGGCTCAAATGCCATCCAGTCATTTCTTGTGTAAAGTTTGCACATATTCCCCTACATCCGTATAGGAGTTCCTCTCATACCCAAAAGATGAGAGCATTAAGCAAACTGCGGACTCTAATTTGACCCAGGTAGATGTGCGTGTGAACATATAGAAATCTGGTATGCAAATAAAAACATAGCCCTTGTGAACAATTGGGATGATTTTTGGGGAAGGCCTGGAATTGTGGTGAATTGACAGGTGGTCTTAATCCTTACTGGAGGGGATCTTTTTTATTATCCCAAAATACTGCAGCAAAACTGATTTAATTATAACTTACATAGTTGAAATTAAAAATTTAAATATTACTCTATTAAATGAAGTTATTTCTGATCACTACTTTATTATGTTTGATTTGGCTCTGACCTTAGCAATACACTCACAGATTAAAACAAAGACAGTGTGACATCTAGATTGTAATTCAGCTTCAAAATATACAGATACTTTGAGTAAGTCAAGTGTAATTGTGGAAAACCATTTAGATCAGTTAACATCAAATGTAAACATGGAAAACAATTCAGGTTAGCTAACATCTAATTCTAATATGACCTTAAGAGATGCTCTGAACACAGTGGCTCCCCTTAAAACAAAAGTGATCAAAGCACATAGGAACTCTCCCTAGTTTAATCAGAAAACTCAAGGTCTTAAATTTGAGTGTCAAAAACTGGAGCAGAGATGGAATACAACAAAGCTACAAGTCCTTGAAATTGAATGGACAGATTGTGCTAAAAAATATAAAAAAGCTCTCTTTAAATCTCGCTCAGACTACTATTCTAAAGCAATAGATAACAATAATAATAATAATCCTTGTGTACTGTTTAGAACTTCAACTAATTTAAAAAATGAGAATTCAGATCTACAGTGCAAAAAACAGACAGCAGTATAGACTTTTAATTTTCTTATTAAAGAAGATCATAAAATATAAGATTCCAGATCTCAGCATCACAGCGCAAACCACATACAAGCCTGGCAGATCCTGTCTCGCCCTGCATTGTACACTTTAGAAATTTTAATCCTGTAACAGAAAAGGAAGTCTTAACTATGATTTCAAAAATTAAACTACTACTTGTTCCCTAGATCCAGTGCCAATAAAACTAGTAATCAAACAGTCATCAAATCATTACCATAGAAAGTCAGACCTAGATCCACACTTACTAATAATTATACACCCATATCAAATTTACTCTCTCTCTCTAAAATATTTCAAAAAGTAGTCACCAATCAGCTTCAGTCACACCAGTCTGGCTTTCGCACTGGTCACAGTACCGAAATGGGGCTAACGTATTATAAATGACATTCTTATATCCTCTGATGAAGGAAACTCCACTGTAATTAGTTTGATAGACTTAAGTGAGGCATTTGACACCACTAACCATTCTATTTTACTAAACAGGTGGGAAAATGATATTGGGCTTACAGGCCATGCCCTTGCCTGGGTTAGTTCTTATTTATCACATCGATTCTAATATGTACAGAAATGTGCTGACAGTACTTCATCATTATACACATCATATCATATCATTACTTAACTTAACATATAATGACTTACAAGCCAGAACACATATTAAGATCTCAAGATGCCGGTCTGCTTATGATTCTAATGATTAATAAAATAACATTGGAAGCTCAAGCTTTTAGTTAGATGGCCCCTGAACTGTGGAATGGTCTGCCTGCTACCATAAGATATGCCCTTTTAGTCTTAGCTTTCAAATCCCGGCTGAAGACTCACTACAGTTTAGCATGCCCTGCCTAGAGCTGCTGATTAAATGTGTATACTGTGTGGTGTTATGGGTCCACAGCTCGTTGAGTAAAGGCCATTTTTAAATAAATAATCAATGTGCTCGCGGCTTAGTGAGGGGACGTTGGGCCATAGTGGGCCGTGGGACGATCCGTAGGGTGTGGGCGTTTCTCACCTAGTGCACAGGTGAGGAACTGCCCACATTCATGATTGTCCGCTGCTAATGCTGCAGCTGCTGTGGCCCTCGTCATTTTAAAAGAAGCGAGTCGGTTTTAGGGGAAGAAAAAGAAAGAAACGACCGGAGAGAGAAAGGAAAGGAGAGGACGGAGGTTACAGGGAGCGTGGAAGCAAGCGGTGCAGGAGAGAGACGGACACGCGGAGCGTGTGGTGAGCGCGATCGGCGCCGTGGGCAGCTCGAGGAAGCTGGGTGTTAGGCCGACACCCAGGTGTTTGTGTAGATGTCGCCCGCTGAGCGAGCAGGTAGCGGAGTGACCAAGGTGAAAGCGACGAGCCGCAGAAGGCCGCAGAAAGGCAGCGGAAGTCGGGAGGCTTGGAGTGGCAGTCCTTGGTGTGAGCGTCCTGGAGACCAAGGAGTCCAAGTCTCGAGGCTGGGATGAGAGCCAAACCGAAGCCAGGGATCGGGAGGTCTCCAGTCTTGCGTGTGTTTGAGGAGGGCAGCTGTAGAGAGCGTCTTGCCTGCTGCTTGGCCCATACGGGATAAGCAGGTGAGACGCTAACAGAAAAGCACCGGATTTGTTTGTTGTTTTAAAGACTGCTTCTAAGAGAAGATTTTAACCTTCGTTTTTAAAGGATTGTTGTGTTTCTATTTATTGGTTTTACCCCACGTTCGTTTTATGGATTATTTATTTAATGAATTGTGAAGACCTGCACTATTTATGAACACTGTTATTGTTGACTGTTTTAAATAAAAGCACTTTTGCACTTTCTACCTTCCCCTTGCTCAGTAATTTGCCTCCATTGACTAGCTCATTCGGCAACATTATCGACGGTGTTGGGTTCGAGTGCTTCCAATAGCAATGGGAGTGTGGAGCCAGAACCCACATCGTCACATACTGCATCTCTATTTTTAGTCATTAGCACTAAAACACTAAAGCTTTGCTACCTCCACAACCCAAAACTAGATAAAGTGTGCTTGTAATTATTATGTGTGTTACATAGAATTAAACATAGTGTATACAGAAGCACGATTTTCAATGAACTGAATATTTTAATAGGGGTGCAAGATTATGAAAAAATTCAAAATAAACAATTATTCCCTTTGATATAATTGTGATTATTAATTTCTATTAACAGCACAATGAAAAATGTACCTTGTCTTGCCAAATGCATTTGCAAATCCTGTATTTACACACAGTACAGTATAGTACAGTTCAGCTATCATTGTGCAGTTAAGCATTTAAAAAATTAATATGAAATTGTTAAATGCTGGGTTAGCTGAAAAATGAAAACAGTGTTTATTAATAATGTTTCTTTTTAAATTGTTATAATTCAGATTCTATAAAATGTTTGTCACTGTTTTAAATACAGTAAATAACATATACAAATAATTATATGTATAGCACAAATATTTCTCCTTTTTACCCCCCAAAATAAAATATTATTTCTGAAATACCTGCCATCACCTTCAGTTATCATTCAAAATGTAAAATATGGGAAAATGTTAAACATGGGAATGTTATATTGGGGTTCTGCTATATTAAGAAAACAAATTTTGTATGTGTCTGTAAATATTAAAGTACAGTACAAGATAAAATCTTAAATGACAGTAATGTAAGATTAAGAAGTTAATGTAAACACAACCTGATAGTTCTGGTGTAATGGTAAATAAAAGCATTACATATAACAATATTAACATAAAGCAAGCTCCTAGAAGTATTTCAACAGTAACACATTACATGCTATTACCAGACTCACTTCTTGAGCAGCAACATCCTCATTCTTGAAGACAGTACTGTAACGAAAGCTGCACTCACTTAAAGAAACAGCATTGTAAGCATGCTTTTCAGCCCATATTCCTAATCAATATAATGAATTGTTGTGCTTAGGCATGCTTCCACACTTCTACTCAACCACGAAATGGTCATGGTTGCATAAAGCACTACTTAATTCAGTTTCACTTTGACTTTTGTCTGACATTTGAGAATAAAGTGAATGCAAGATGACTTCACAAGAATCAGTGCAGTAGGAGATGACTTCTCTTACTTTGAATGTTGATAATTTTTTAAAATCTCTGTCGCACAAAGTTTTAATCTGAGCCTTGTCTTTTGATAAGCAAAATACAATAACAACTGTTATTTGATTTTACTTTCAATAATCTGCAGCATACAGGAGTGCATTAGCGAAAACAGTTAATTAATGGTTATCTGTGTCGCGGAGGTAACATTACTAGAACTTAGTTCTGCTTGCTTAGCTTTCATGCATTCTTCATACTGAACTATGTGATTGAATTTTAAATGGTTGTATAAATGTTTGCCTACAGTGGTTTAACAGTTTGCACTGTACATTTTTAAAAAGGAAATACTTTCAAATAACAGATGATTCCCCTCATTTTGGTACTTAAACATTTAAAAGGGTCACATGATCTAGATTCAACTTTACTTATATTTCTCAATTTTTCTGAAGGCTGATGCAAATAGAAAATAAATATATTCACACTTTTTAAAAGATGTTGTCTAGGATCAGACTTTTAAAAGTGCGTTTACCATTTTCCATAGTTAGCCCTATGACGTGAGTGCTTCTTTATATGCAAAGCAGTGCTTGTAGTGGATATATACAGGTATATGTATCAGTATCCTATATGTACACTGATGTATTCATGGGAAAAGCAAGCAACACAGAGTGGGAGATTTGCTTGCTGTGACAAAATTTCTGTGGTTTCTTTATTAAAAATTCAAGCTCCAATATCTATAATCAACATCTCCCACTTCGAGTTTACAGTACAGCAATCATTGAGCGGTTGAGAAGCACGAGGCTGAACTGATAACCAAGATGAGAGCTAGTATGCACCAAACAATGCCAATAATCAACAGGAAAAAACAGTGCTTGCTAACAATGAAGCTTTTCTTCTTTCTTGAGTTTCAACAAACTTTCTCTTGCTATTTTACAATGTGATCACGTCTTTTTTCCTGTCCAGGAGACAGCCCTGTCTTCACTTATCCCTCCACCCTACTGATCACTGGTGCTATTTATGTGGCCTGCAGCAAAAAGCAAATAAGTTAGTATAATATTAATAAATAAATATCTACAAAAACAATTACTGAGAAACAAAAAAAAATTGTGTCGGCAATTACAGCAGTCATGACAGGGTAATGATCCCTATGATCCTGGTCCATTACCATCTGCAACGATACCAACTCAAAACCTGAGGCATTTATTAGAGGTCAGTAACATGAAAATGGGTGAGTTCAGTTATCACATGGACCAAAGGATAGATAACAAGGGTAGACAAAAAGTAGCAAACAGACTAGTGATAAAACATCCAAAGGCATGGGTTTTTGTTCCCTCAAACAAGTGGGGTGACCTTTATACATAATATAATTTTAATCATTTAATTTAATAATTTTAATTGCTCTTATTGCAATCTTAGCACTGTACTATGACTCTACAATTGAAAAGTAGCTTAGAATTGGGTTTACTAAAGAAAGGTGCTAAATGTAAAAGTGTTGTTAGCCTTCTCTCTGTATTGGGTAGTAGAGTCCAGCCTGTCCAAGATTGGGCATTTCTGCATCTACTTGCTGGTCTACAGAGCATTTATTAGTTTCTTTTCAGTTCCCAATGATTTCTCTTTACTTGGGTGTATCTGGAAAATTAACGTAGAAGAACCCTCTGCACTGAAAGGATTTACTGGATCTCGATAGTCCTTCCATGCACTCAATTTCATGTAAATATGCTCTGTGGCCACTAATGCATGTTTCCTTCTCTTTGTTTAGCAAATACAGCTTTCATCCCAATTTCTCCCACCATAAGTACACCCTCTGTAGCTCTTGGCAATCGTTTTCCTACTAGGAAACCTGTTTCAATGGAAACATAGAAATATTGAGCTCAATTATCTTTTGATCAAAACATAACATGGTAATAAAAGAACCCTGACATAAATTATCTGTAGCTCAAGATAGATACAATTACAACCCGTCTCTCTCTCACTCTCTCTCTCTCTCGCTCGCTGCTTGCCTGCCTGCTTGGCTATGCACACAAAATATCTGGAACCAATTTTGATTATTCTTTTTCCACTGAATAGAGGAAACAGTCGAGTTTTGCACATGTATTATTTTTATAAAAGAAATCTTTAAGGTTTTCAGGAAATTAAAGAAAGCACAAATTACACAAAAGAACCCCATTGCATCTTTATTACAAAACGCACAAGGAATTTTATTCACCCTTCCTGTTTGCATTTGTATCTCTAAACAAGCACTCCAAACTTCTTTGATATCACACCTCTTTGAGGACCACAATTGTTTGGCTGCCTTTACATTAAAAGCATAGAACTTTCCTAATCTATCTTGCCCCCCAGGTTACCTACAAAGTCATTTACAACATGTACAATAATTGTATTTTAAGTTTTCTGCGTACATCCTGTGCATTTGTATTCATTGTGGCAAATACAGTACTTATTTATAATCCGCTTATAATGAAGACTGTCTCCAAGTTACAACTTAATTTGTTAATCAAGCCCCACAAAATGTCTACAATAGTAACTAATGATAACGGCCACAGATGTATTGGCTGTTGGTAGATATTAATCAAACTAGCAACTTGATAAATCCTCATATAATTCTATTTATAAACCTTTCATACAAATATTGCAGCTCAAACTTGTGTACAGATAACAAAAATGAAAAATAATGGCTTTCATAATAACTGAAAATAATTAAAAATGAACACATGTTAAATGAAGTAACAAATGAATAAATCAAACATGCAAAAATAATATCTGGATAATGGATAAAGTGATAAACTCAGCAGAGGGCAATGATTATGTATAATGTTGCACATATTATTGCAAGAAGCTTGCATTTATTTATCTATATCAAACAATATTATCCCAATTAAAAAGACCAAAAAAGTTTTGCACGAATATCTTGAGATACAGAGGAAGGTAATTGTCCTAACCAAGTAATTCAAGGACAGTGTGCCTACAGCATTGGTAAATCATTATAAAAGACACAGAAAAAAGGGAATTAAAAACTCTAATAAAAAATTAACCAGTGTGTTCTGAGATGATTTTAAAACTATGCATGCATGATGCTGGAGGAGGTGTTATAAAGTTCAGGTACAAAACAACAGAAAGCTGCTTCTTCACTTTTCAGTGCTTTGGCTAAATATGCCAAAGAAAAAAAAATGTAAAGCTTGCTTAAATTTACAACCTATGTCTAACACTAGGAAATCACCTAGCTGTGATTCGTATTTCAGGAACAACAAAATTAAATACAGCAATCCCTCCTCGATCGCGAGGGTTGCGTTCCAGAACCCCCCGCAATAGGTGAAAATCCGCAAAATAGAAACCATATGTTTGTATGGTTATTTTTATATATTTTAAGCACTTATAAACTCTCCCACACTGTTAATATTATTAGAGCCCTCTAGATATGAAATAACACCCTTTAGTCAAAATTTTAAACTGTGCTCCATGACAAGTCAGAGATGACAGTTCTTTCTCACAATTAAAAGAATGCAAACATATCTTCCTCTTCAAAGAATGCGTGTCAGGAGCAGAGAATGTCAGAGAAAGAGAGAGAGAGAGCAGCACGAGTGAAAAGCAAACAATCAAAAAATCAATACGTGCTTTTGGTCTTTTAAGTATGCCAAAGCACCGCGATAAAGTGGCATTTTTTAGAGGAGCGTCCGTATCCTCTAGGCAACCAGCCTCTGTGCAAACTGCCCCTCTGCTCACACCCCCTCCGTCAGGAGCAGAGAGATTGACAGAGACAGAGAAAAGCAAACAATCAAGCAACGCGCGAGAAGCATATCGTATATCATTCAGGAGTTTTAGTTAATACGTAATACATGCTCTGATTGGGTAGCTTCTAAGCCATCCGCCAATAGCGTCCCTTGTATGAAATCAACTTGGCAAACCAACTGAGGAAGCATGTAGCATAAGTTAAAAGACCCATTGTCTGCAGAAATCCGCGAACCAGTGAAAAATCCGTGATATATATTTAGATATGCTTACATTTAAAATCCACGATGGAGTGAAGCCACGAAAGTCAAAGCGCGATATAGCGAGGGATCACTGTACTGCTGTTGTATTACATAAACAGCTGTGACAGTAGGGGGTGCTAGTGCTCCCTTGAACCCTCAGGTACGACTCCAGACACTGGATAAAAGTCCAAGACTTTTTTTATTAATTAACAATAATGTGCACAAAGCACCCTGCACACTACTCATAGATTAAACAACATAATAATATTCTCTCTCCTCCTCCCCCAGACACTTCGCCCCTCTACCTCCCAGCTCAGCTCAGTGTCTGGACTGGCCCATAGTCCTTTTATACACCCTGACCCGGAGGTGTTCCTGCCCAATCAGTGCACAGTTCCTTATTCCTTCCGGGTCAGGGTAAACAGTCCTTTTCTTCAACCCGGGAGCATGTTGTTTCTTCCTGTCACGTGACCGTGACGTAGTCCCGGGTTATAGGGCACATATGAGGCCACGAGCCCCCCTACAGCGACTCCCAGCGGCCCCCAAGCTATCCAGCAGGGTTGTGTATAAACACTACAAGGTCCACGATGCCCCGATGGAACTCGGGGCACGATCCTGCTGTCGGGAAAGCTCCTCCTGGCGGCCTGGGGGTGAGGACCGGAGTAAGAAGCCGGCAGTCCTCCACACAGCTAAAATGTACTTGCTCAGTTTTCAATCTCTATTTCTTTGTTTAGTATAATTGAATATTTTTAACATAATTTTTCACAGCTGAGCATTCAAGTATTTTTCATATTACATAAATGTATATCCATGACCAAGGCCCACTAGAAAAGTCCACTGCAACTAGGCACCTTAGTTTTCATGGGTAACAAAACTGAAATTCCATTTAACCCACAGACACATGTAGGAGATAGAGGGAACTATATTTTAGTTATTCATATTTATTGCACTTAATGAAATGTTTACTCAACAAAACCCAGAAACTATGCATATATCTCAGTATTTACTGTTGTTTTCTGTAGTAATAACATATTAATCTATTTATTTTTTGGTCTTTTTTGAACTCAAATAACATTCCATACAAATAAGTCAAATACATTATTAATCTAAATACATTATTAATCTAAATCAACTTAAATCCCAAAATCTTTCTACCATGGACAAATAAACAAAAATATAGAATTAATTTCCTCATTTCATATCACCTTCTGTGCTGATGAAAACTATCTTAGCAGCAGCACATTTTACAGGAGCTGTCAGTTTACTTATAGTTTTGTCCATTTGAGCGTTGAGGATATTTTTTTCAGGTTTTACATTTTTTTACATATTTTGATTTTTATTTCATAATTATTTAAGTCTCAAGGAGAATGAATTGAATCTGAAGGCTACCTTATGTCCGCAACATCTGAAAATGGAAGAGATTCTGACAAATGTAAATTGGTTTATATTAAATATTCTGTTACACTTTATCAAAAGAGTAAACAAAAAGGCCAAAGAGCAAATGCAAGAATAAAAGTAAGGCTGAAAGGATTCAGCACTCTCCTGTCTGCTTATAATTGTTGAATGTTTGTTTGCTTTTGAATAAGACAAATGAACTGTCAAATCTCATTGAAAGTAATTCAATTAATTTTAAAGATACACAGATTTCATCTGATTTGATCAAACCAAGTGGAAAAAGCAGGAAGGGGACTAGACATCTGTGTGAATGAGCACTAATGTTAAAGGAAGCATATAAAAATTAAAGCTTAAATATGTCTTTGTCTTTCATACATTAAAATACTGGCTCTCAGAATGAATCCATGTTAATGTCTAGGGAGATATGTTTCATTATCCTACCTGATGTTTATATTCCTCCCTCTGCAAACTCAGGAATTATTCACTTTATTACCAAAACTCTAATGATGAATCATTCCAACATAGGAATGGTAGAGACTTCGACCTGGGGAACCAAGTAAGGAACAATGACAAATTTTCATAAGTATGTGTCATGTTCCATTTGCAGATGAACATACTGGGCCTGTCTTATATAAATGTTAAATGCCTTTAACACTAAAATAATTGAAGCCTACAGAATTTTCTGTTGTCCATGACCTACTTAAATTTTCCTGACATACATAGGAATCTTGTAGCTCCTTATCTCCGTGGCAATTGCCCGATTTTATTTTGCAAACGTGTCAATTAATACCACGCAGCCTGCACTTCCGACCCCCCATTTAGCCAGATGAAGGCATCAGGCAGCAACAATTCTCAAAGCTAAAGCCTGTATTGAAGTGTTTATCTGGCATTGACTAAGGACTTATATAGGTAATTGAAATATCGTGATTTGTAATACTTATATTTCATGTGTGATCTGTGTCTACCACGATCTGTGTAAATGTAGAATGATAGAGGAAGTGCAAGCCAAGAAATGTTGATCACACAGCTAAAACAGAATTTTTTTCCCTATGTTATAGTAATAATGACATAATGTTGACGTGATGTGTAGAATATTTAAAGACCGAAGGCCAAATATCTAAAAAAACACTTTCACAAAAGGTATAACAAAAAAAGGATTATTTTATTCAAGAATACAGTAATCTTTCCTCGATCGCGGGGGTTGCGTTCCAGAAACCCCAACGATAGGTGAAAATCCGCGAAGTAGAAACCATATGTTTGTATGGTTATTTTTATATATTTTAAGCCCTTAGAAACTCTCCCACACTGTTTATAAATATTCTCCGCACAGTTATACAGTAAACCCTCGCTTATCGCGGTTAATCCGCTCCAGACAGATAAATGAATTTCCATGAAGTAGGATTCTTTATTTATAAATCTAATATTTTCGCAGTTAGAGCATTGAAAACCTGTTTACGACCTTCTAAATACGTTTTTTAACATTATTAGAGCCCTCTAGACATGAAATAACACGCTTCAGTCAAAAGTTTAAACTGTGTAAACTCCATGACAAGACAGAGATGACAGTTCTTTCTCACAATTAAAAGAATGCAAACATATCTTCCTCTTCAAAGGAGTGCGCGTAACAGAAAATGTCAGAGAGAGAGAAAAGTAAGCAATCAAAAATCAATAGGGCTGTTGGACTTTTATGTATGTGAAGCACCGCGATAAAGCGGCCGCAATGAAGGGATCAATGTGAAGGTAGTCTTTCTGCATTTTTTAGAGGAGCGTCCGTATCTTCTAAGCAAACAGCCACTGTGCCGTCAAGAGCAGAGAATGTCAGAGAGAGTGAGAGAGACAGAGAAAAGCAAACAATCAAAAATCAATACGGGCTGTTAGAGGTTTTAGTGTGTGAAGCACCGCGCGGGAAGCATATCGTATATCATTGAGGAGTTTTATTTAATACGTAATACGTGCACTGATTGGGTAGCTTCTCAGCAATCGGCCAATAGCATCCCTTGTATGAAATCAACTGGGCAAAAAAAAAATGAGGAAACATGTACCATAAATTAAAAGACCCATTGTCCTCAGAAATCCGCGAACCAGCGAAAAATCCATGATATATATTTAGACTAGCAAAATACCTGCGCTTCGCAGCGGCGTAAGTACTGCATTAAAATTTTTATTAAGAAGAAAATTTTACCTTTTTAAACTGAGGGAAAATATGCCAATAATTATTTGTTAAGGATCTCTTTGTATACCATGTTGTCAGTTCGGTCCTCCGGTTGTAACATGACCAAGCTGTGCGTCGAGCTTACTCTTGAGCATGCAACTTACAGTTGGCCATGTGAACAGTAATCGTGTCTCAAATCTCACAGCTTGGATTGCTGCTGTCATAATCGGTTTGAGATTCATGGTTTGTTTCAATTATGACAGTATTTGCAGGATTTGTTGTATTGAAGTGACATTCAGCATCTGTCAAGCGTTGTAAGCACACAACCGGTTTCAGGGATAAAATCACATCCAGCTTTTGAGAGTTTAAACATTCATTAACATCAAAGTGTCCACTACTGAAATCATCACCTGTGAATCTAAGATGTTTAAGAGGCATTGGCGGTTGTCGAAAGGTGTAAAATATTTGGCCATTTCGGTACACTTGAAAGCGACAACCAAACAATTCAGCGGCAGCCATCAACTCACATGCAGAACCATAGGTGAAGGGCTTAAGCATTTCACTCTTCTAGTGCTCCTGTGTAGTATAATTATCTCCTGTACCATCATCAGTCCACACCTTGAACCTGTCCCAGTCATTCAATACATAAGACACAATGTTCCTCCGGATATCAAGACTGAGCCTGATATGGCCATGCAATATGTAACAAAGAGAATGGAAAAGGTAGGTGGTATCTCTGGGCATGGAAACCACTCGGTAAGTGATAGTTCTTTGATCGACAGTGATCATCTCGATAGACATGGTAATGGGGGTTGGAATGATAAAGGAAATGGGTACCTGAGCAATGTAAAGTAAGTGTAAAATACCTACACAATAACTATGATTGTAATAAACAAACAATAAAACAGCGGAGAAGCCATGGATTAAACAAAAAGGCTGTAGTTATTAGTAGGGAGACGTGAATCCCGTGGCGAAGCAAGGAAGGGAATGTAGAGACTGGAGCGACGGACGGCCTTATATAGGCAGGCAGCCAACAACGTGGGAGGCGTTGGGATGGGGGACCCAATGCCGCCTCACACGGTGACCGAGCTGCAGGCTATGGACGTATATATGTACATAAGTAGGATTCAGTTAGCGTTGGAAACCCATGTACCAAATTTCTTGAAGATGGGCCCATAAGTAACAAAGACTGTTGAAAAGTTCAATATGGCGGCCGACAGTGGCATCATACCACCGAAATAAGTACGTACATTGGTTTCAGTTAGTGCAGGGAAGCCGCTTTCCAAATTTCGTGAAGAAATGAATAAGAAATGAATAAGAAAGTTCAATATGGCAGACGTTGTTGATCGTTATTACCGTTACGCGTAGATTTTTGAAATTAAACCTGCCCAACTTTTGTAAGTAAGCTGTAAGGAATGGACTTGCCAAATTTCAGCCTTCTACCTACACGGGGACTTGGAGAATTAGTGATGTTTGGAAAATTCAATATGGCGGCCGACAGTGGCGTCATACCACCGAAATAAGTACGTACATCGGTTTTGGAATCGGGTTTTACATGGCATTTTAGAAACCAGGGGCCTCATGTATAAATGATGCATATGCATAAAAATGCTATGAGTACCCATTTCTATGCTTACTTTGAGACGTATGAAAACTAAAATAGGTGTAAAGCAACACACATTTTCACTGCAGCCTCACACCATAATTATGCACTTTTCTGCTAGGTTTTGCAAAAGGGCGGCACCCAGCATCAAAGCAGAGCTACTGGTTCTGTGTGGTCTCCCTGTCTCTTTTAGATTCACATCCATGTCGAGGGCACGGAGTATTATCAGGATACAGCATCCAGCCCTGGAGGACATTTATAGCACACATTGCCTCAGGAAAGCCACCCTGCATCTGCATGGATTCCACTCACACATGCCACAGTCTATTTGAACTTCTTCCTTCCAGTAAATACTTCAGAGCTTTTCCTGCAGAGACCTCAAAGTTTATAAACAGTCTCATCCCAAGAGCTATAAATGCACCCAATCAGTCCGTCAAGTGCTCCTGGTAGAACTGTTTGCACTTAAAATTACCTCACTGCACTACAACTGTAATATTGCATAACCAGAGCCATTTTATGAACCATTTGCACTATCTGCACTATATGTACAAGTATATTGTACCTATGCTTTCATATTGTATATTTTTCAATGTTTTTTATCATGTTATTAATTTTATTTTTTACAATTTTATAGCAAAATACGTTTATGGAGGAGTTTCATATTGAATCTCATTGTACAATGCAATGACAATAAAGGAATTCAATTCAATTCAATAGAAAAGAGCACATATTTACAGATGATTACGTCTGGCTTCTAAGTCAATATAGATTTCCAAGAGCTATCCTCTTGCAGCTGTGTGTTGTTAGAATACATGGATGTACACTTATTATCATTTTTATGATGAAATGCATTCAAGTATGTACAGTACATTTTACAGATAAATTGTTAATTTAAATAATGTATACTTTAATAATTAAACACGTGGGGGCACTGTGCTGCAGCAGTAGCAATGAGCTGGCACCCATCCAGGAATTGTTGCTGCCTCATACTCTATGCTTGCTGGGATCGGCATGACTCTGGATGGATGGACGGAATGATAAACACACATATGAAAGATTTTTCAATAGAATCGCCGTTCTATGCTTAAAGCTGGTTTTACATTTATTACAGACTCTTATTGTTTGGTTTTTGGCAATTGGCTACATGGAGAAAGGAAACAGAAGGACAGGAATTGGGGGTTGGCACATTTGACAGAAACAGTAGTACTGCAATAAATTATTCCATCCAGGGTCACGCGCGTCATAAGCAAACATCTTGTACAAGGCAGGAACAATCCCTGGACAGGGTGCCAGGTCGTCGTTACCATTGTGCCACCATTCCTCAACATGTGTAATACATGTTTTAATGCAATTCATCATTAAAATTAATATCAAGTGTTAATCTTGGTATTCTAAAATGTTCAGAGAGCTGTAATATCATGAATGTAATGTATTCTGTGTGGCAATCACAGCCGGCATGCTCTTGTCAACATAACAGAAAGGCCATTTAAGAAGCTGAGTTAAGGAACACATAGAATATGAAGCATTTAATGTACTATTTTAGTTACAATGGAATTTGAGAAACTCTAGTGCTTTAAACATCGATTTTAAGATGAAGTTTATGATGTTCTACTTTAATGACAAAATAAACTACAACATTAAAGTGGAAACATTAAGATGAAAGTTGATATTTTGACTTTAATCCTGACATAGACCTTTTTTATCCATCACCGTGTCCCTTTTTTTTCTCTGTGGCCTTAACATGCTTCCGTATGACACTCAGACACTTGCCTTTTCACGTCAACTTTCACATCTGACCACATTTTTTTATTTTGAACACTGTGTGACTTTCTGAAGTTGAACTTTGAGTGCCACTCCATCAATTTCCTTTTGTTGCTTATACCACTGCCTAAGCCACCAAATAATACATTTTACTAACCTCTACTACACTGTGTAGGACCTCCACTTCGCATTCAGTGAAATTCTTTTCATACATGTGCTTTTACCATTGTCTTTTAACAAAATATTGACCAAAAGGAGCTATTGATTTGCATATTCAAATATCCAAAATTCTTGGAGTAGTTAGGTTGGGGCTCTAGACACATACATGTGCATTAAAATTTATGTTGATTGGGATTTATAAACGGCAAGTGTGTGAAACTTTGCTTAAACACAGTTTTATGCATTTATACCAAGGGACACGATTGAAAGCCCCTGACCTAAAGATCACAAGTCTGCTGTAGTTAAGCATTTGCTTTGATTAACAGATTTACTATAATACAAAATCATTAGGCAACAAAATCTGCAAACTACAATCTGTGAATTTATAACTAAACTAATGTCCATGAATGAAACAAAATGTAAATCATTACTTACTGCTATTTATTGCAAAATGGATTGTATCAGACTGCAGACCTCTAAATATAAGTGAGAATACAAGGCTGAGACACATTACTCAGCGACACTCTTTACATATCATCTTAACATGAGATAACTGTGTCATGTATCAAGGATTTTCATTAAATATCTTTGCAGTTTGAGCAGCTAAGAAGTTGTACAGCTATTATATTCCCAAGAGACTACTGGGTATTGCTTAACTGCCTTGGTTAAACGTGATTAATTACAATTAGTCAAGTGACGTGTATGCAATTAATCGCGATTAAAATTTTTAATCATTTGGCAGCCCTACTTTGTACAGATCCATAAAACTGGACACCTTCCTGGAGTAAGGTAAATGATTCAATTTGGTGATATACTAAAATGCCATGTCACTCCTTGGCTAAACATAAAGGAATGCTTCCAGACATAAAAGTTTTCTGATAACAGCCCACTTATCAAAGAATTTCATCTGACCAATCAACCCTCTTATGTCTTAAGAGTGGTATTAATTTCAATGTATCTAAGAAGAAAAATATAACAACAAAATATGACAATGAAGTGAAGACAGCATAGCAAATTCATTAAAATGTTTAAAATCAGCAATCAACCCTAACCCAACAAAAAGAGACTTAACAAGTAGCAGCATCCTATCTAAAATCTAACAGCAATTAGAGTAAAATGGTTGAGCACAGGCCCAACATGAATCATTTAAAATTATATACTGTAGTTATTTGCCAGCATCTAAAACATCCTAAACAGATCCTCGTAGGCATAAATTAACTTATTTAAATTTGAGATACAGAACAGCACTTTCCCACCACATTATGCATAGATGGTTGATTGGGGTTCTTCCAGTTAAGCAGAATACGTCTTTGTGCAAGTAGTGCAGTTTAGGACACTACAACTGATTTATCAGTGCATTTTTATCCCTTTTGGTATGACTCCAAATATTGCTGTTAATGTGTCTGGAGCTATATTAAATCTAAGGCTACCTGAAAGATATACCTGTACAAAACATCTGACCTCAAATGGATTACAATGGGTTCAGGACATTCCAAGAACAAGTGTCATAACAATTCATGTGCTTAATGACATCACTCATATGATGAATCTTGCCCCAAGTACATTTTAGACAATTTTAAACACAACATATATAAATTAACAATTTATAAGTAAATTATTGGAATACACAGTATTCAACAAGAGTGTAATTCTGAATGACTAAATTCCATTTATTTGCAAACATTTCCAATGGGAGGTCTCTTTCCCATCAATAATGGCTAATACAATACAATACAATACAATACAATTTATTTTTGTGTAGCTCAAAAACACCCAAGAAGTACCGCAATGGGCTTTAACAGGCCCTGCCTTTTGACAGTCCCCCAGCCTTGACTCTTTAGGAAGACAAGGAAAAACTCCAAAAAAAAACCCTTGTAAGGGAAAAAATGGAAGAAACCTTGGGAAAGGCAGTTCAAAGAGATACCCCTTTCCAGGTAGGGTAGGCATGCAGATGATCAAAGTTAGATTAATGCAGACAGTTAAGTATTTAGTGCTTTGTTGCCGAGATTAAAGGAAACCATTTACATTAGATAACCCTACTATTCTGACAGCAATCGTAAGAATGAATGGCAACAAGAACTTAACTTCTAGTGCTCTGGCAGATGAGACTATGTTTGATTAATAAAACACAATAACCAGTCACCAACAACATATTTTGGCAAACTAAAATAAGTACATGCATTTCAGCAATGAACCCACACAGACATGGTGAGATCAAACTAACCCTACACAGATAAAAGCGAGTGGGATTCAAACCCAGGACTTTAGATCAATGTGAAACCTACCACTCCCACACCTGCCGTAGTTTCATAATGTTATTTTTTATATTACTCATGACTGTACACTGACTAAGCAGGATAGGACGATGGATGGATGTTATATACTGATCATCACTGTAACTACAAAATATTTCACAAATGCAGACATTAATACTTGTCAAAAACCACTGTAAAGTAAGCCTACATGGCATGACCACTATAAGATTATCTAAAGCAAATGTCACATTGCATAACTTCTAGCCGTTGGGTATGTAAGATTTGCCAGCTGAAGTTGTTGATCTTGTCGCCATACCATATTGATTAATGCAATTGAAAAGCACTGGCATATCACATTTAGTGATGTCGTGCTGACCTTCCAGTACAATCGTGTTCACCCTTTTTTGAGGCAGCCAATAGTATGTCACCTGATGGAACCAGTGAAGTACAAAAGGTTAACCGGTATGGAGAATTCAGCCACAGTCTCTGCCTTTTTTCCTGTTTATATTATGTTGTTCAGTTGGCCAAGGTGTCATACTTATTGCTTTCCCTTCACTACACCCCTCCTTCTTTCACCTCCCTCTCAGGAGGACATTAATTGCATTATATTAATTGTGTTACTTATTAATTGCATAACAAAGACCATTTTTCTGTTTGACAAACAGTTCAATTTCTTTCTTTTAGTGAAATACAGTATAGTGTAGATCAGTTGAACTGATGGAATTAAAAGAAAAAATTTGCCATGTTTGCGGAATAAAGTGAAATATACAAACATAGGTTAGTAGCCCTCTGTTTTATCAGCTAAATCTCTAAAGACAGTCCTGCTGAAAAGGGTGGACATGGAAGGAGTATTGCTGATTTCATAATTATTTACCTAAAATCACTAAATAATTCAGTATACAATAAAACTCACTCTATAAACATGTTTTTAAAAAAATCTGTATGTCTATGTCCAATCACTTTTATTTGAAACTTTTTTCGAAAAATAAAGTTGAAATTCTGTTAATAGCACAAATCTTTTCTCCCCAAAAAGTTAAAGCAAACAAAGACCCGAAATGGTTTAGAAAATAATGTTTCAAAGTACAAAAAGAAACTTTCAGAGTAGCTTTTGTGGAAAACAGTGGAATTGTACTTAATAAAACACTTTTCTTTATTTCAAAAGGAGTAGTTAGCCTCAACACATCTAATACATATTGTATTTACAACGCCAGCGTTCATATTTGTGCACTCATAACATTTAAGTTTCACTGTCCTCCAGCAGCATCCACCAAGTACAGTAATTATACTGTTTCTCTGGGATATAAAACATTCAACAATGTGTAACCGGCAGTTGAGAACAAGTAATCCACCTGAAGATGGACATGTTTGGGCACAGCCAGTACTGGGATGGGAGACCATTAAGGAAAAGCATGGGTTGCTGCTGGTGAGGCCATCGGGGGCACTTACCCTGTGGTCTGTGTGTAGATTCCAAAGTTCCAGTGCATTAATGGTAAAATTGAGCTGTAAAAATTGAGACTGTCCTTCAAATGAGATGTAAAACCCGGCTCCTGACTCTCTGAAATCATAAAAGATCCCTGGGCACTTTCGAAAAGAGCAGGGTGTTCCCTGATGTCCTGCCTAAATTGCCTACCATGACCTTGTCCATTCTGGACCACAAATCATCCCTTGTCTGTTACTGGCAAACTCTCTCACTCCTTCAATACATGATAGCTAAAGTGTGTTAAGCATAATATAATAACAATGGGTACTGTTGCATCATACAGGTGGATGATATACATTGTTGGTGACTGAAGTAATTTCCCACTGTCTATGCAAGGAGTACTGAGCAGGTCAGAAAAGTGCTATATAAATGTAATTATTAAAAATGGATATCTTTTGATTGGTGTTCAGTTTGAACTAGTGTCATATTGAACAGAATATACTTCCTAAATTTCAATTACTTAATTATTAGCAGTTTTACTGAGTTTGAGAGTAGCTTGATAGTAACATGAGAAAAGACCTGTACAAGAAAAACACAATAATTCCAGAATTATAAGTCACTTAACTATTCACCTACCAAGTTTTAGGTTACCAGTTTTTTTTTATCTGAAATCACTTACTTTGACTCTAATACAACATCATAGTGACAAGGAACACACTACATATGGTCTGAAGAAAACACATTAGGTTATTTAAACCATAAACCATTTATATAACATTGCTAGACCTTTCATGCTGCCATTTGTAATGTCAGCAGTCAAACAATTGACGATTCAACGTTAGGTGCAAATTTTCTGTCTAAAGACCCACCACAACAGTTGAAGCTCAGGAAATTAGTGGTTTCTTAGAACTAAGATACACATGGTAAGCAATAAAGTTGCCTGAGGCAGTGGGCAAGATGTATTTAATAAAAACAGGCTTGTACTTCAGCTCTTCTGGATCTTTTGGAATTGCCAGTACCATTATTTTAGGGCATGTACTATTTTGTGGTGGTTTGTACCTAGTAGTGGTAAGTTACATATAGACAGGTGTTTCTGCAGATTATGCAGGGTCACAAGTGTAAAGAATCTCTTGGAAGATCTATTTAGCTACTCCATTTCAGATTTCTCCCTTTATACTTGTGTCAGTGCCTGTTAACCTTTCTTCCTGCCACATGCTGAATGCTTTGTAGATTTTTCCTTGCCACAGTTAAATCACAGTGGCATGGTGGCATGCTTGTTCCATATTAACATTTGAATGTTTATGTGCCTGCTGGTCATGGCAGTCTAAAGCTGGTAGCATATTACACAACTTGTAGTCAAAGGGCATGTTAAACTTGAATACTGCAGTTGTTGATCTCAGTGCCTGAGGATGTCCGATTACACAACCATGTATTGCAGGGCATTACAAATTACTAAACTCCATGACAAATGTCCAGTACAGTTTTAGTCTTCCAAAATATCTCCACTTTTTCTGAAAGCCAATAGCATACTGCCTGACAGCACTGGTACTGGGACAAATACTTTCCTGGTATGATGGGTTCAGCCACAGTCTCAGCACATTTTCTCTTTTTTTCTATTCTGTCATAGTTCATACAACAGAGGAGAGCAGAGAGATGAGCCTCACTTCTTTTTGAAAGGTTCAAATCACAGGGGTTCATCATAGCTGCATCATATGCATTAAACTTAAAGCTGAGTGCTCACTGATTCTAAACTCTCACACCACTACAATTTAAGACAAGTTCAAACCCATTTGATTTTGTCCAGACAAGTTGCATTCAAGTTGGACTGAGCCACTGGGTATGTCAGACTACACAAATGAAATTCATGGCTCGTTACAATTATCTAAAAGTAGCGTGATGCAACAGAAATAAATACAAATAGTGCAAGTAAATGAATCGAAATGCAAATCACAGATGAGTAATTACAGCTGTTTTAAATGCCTTCTGCAATACTGTTTAAGAGCATAATCATTGAGAAAAGAAGAACACAACATTTTACAAATACTATATATATATATATATATATATATATATATATATATATATATATATATATATATATATACACAAATACACACACACACAGCAGACTCCCGCAAAGACGCGGTTCAGGGTACGCAGACTCAGTCGTTCACAGATTTTTCCTTAGAACCTAATTATTAATTGTTAGCGGAAAGTGCAAATATCCTCCGCAATTTTTATGGCTTTTTTCGTGGCAATATTGTGCTAAAGAGAGAACAGGAAGTAACCGCTGTGGTAAACGCTGTTTGGGATGGTGAAAGTAGCCAATCCGAGAGCATTATTCATTTCTCCTAGTTGCTGATTGACTGCTGCCCTGTGATGCATCTGCAGGTGAGTGTCCACGTATTTTCCACCGCTGAGGGAACGCAGTTTGGGATGGTGAAAGTAGCCAATCCAAGAGTGTTATTCATTTCTCCTTGCTGCTGTTTGTCTGCTGCCCTGTGACGCGTCTCCAGCAGAGTGTCCTCGTGTTTTCCATTTTGTTATTGTATTCATTTTGTTATTCTTAAATGCACAAGATGTCGCTGAAACGCCCTGCACCTTCTAAGACTTCTGGCACTGAGCCTAAGCACCAGAAGAAGGTAGAACTGCTGGATTTGCTCTGGGCACTAAAAGTTATGCTGCAGTAGCGCACCACTATGGCATTAATGAAAGCACCGCACACTACATAACGAAGTATGAAGCAGCAGTCCGGAGTACCGTATCTGTAAGTTTCTGTAAGGAATAAAAATATTGTCAGAATGGAATCTGCCTTGGCATTGAAGATCACCGACTGTAGGAAGAACATCCCCTTGGATGGTAACATCATCTGTGAGAAAACACGGAAATTGTACCAGCCATTCACTACAGGAAAGAATGTAGAAGGTACCGAAGAACCGCTACCAAAACTATTAACAGCACCGGAGACTAAGGATTTTCAAGCCAGTAAGGGATGGTTTGATTGTTTTCATCATCATCATCATCAATATCATTTATCATTGGTGAGTACCCCTACATTTTACTGTATTTTAATTAAATTATGACATATTTACTCTACTTATAACAAAGAAAACAACAGCGCAAACCAAAGAAAACGCACTTGCATGAATTATAGTACTTATAGCAGTAACATCGGTATTTTACATTCTAGCACCGTGGGAGACATAACAGTGCAGTACTGTACAGTATATGGGTTTACCTTTACATTCTGTTTTTAGGTAATGTATTAAGGTAATTTTTTAGGTAATGTATTAATGTATTAAGCTAAGTTTGTAATGAAATTAAAGTGCTTTGGGGGCATACTGTATTTAGGGTTTAAACTATAAAAATAGGCATTTAAAAGGCATTTTTTAACCACATCAAAAGTCATCCATGTCAATTCAATTTCAATTATTGTTTGTGTTAATATTGCTATGTTCATTTCTTAAGTAGTCCATCCATCCATTATCCAACCCACTATATCCTAACTACAGGGTCACGGTGGTCTGCTGGAGCCAATCCCAGCCAACACAGGGCGCAAAGCAGGAAACAAACCCTGGGCAGGGCTCCAGCCCACCACAGTTCTTATGAAGTCAATATGTGTAATTTTGTTTTTGTTATGTTAAAATATATTTATGTAGTGTTTATTTATTTATTTTTGTGCATACTCTCAGGTATCAGAAGTGAATTTCAGAGTGATTCCCACAAACACAATATGAAATTGACACAATATGACATGGAGATATTGCATCCCTGTGGTGTGCTGGCGCCCTGTCCGGGGTTTGTTTCCTGCCTTGCGCCCTGTGTTGGCTGGGATTGGCTCCAGCAGACAACCGTGACCCTGTGTTAGGATATAGCGGGTTGGATAATGGATGGATGGATGGATGGATATTGCATCCATTACTCAGGGAGGCTGATGTGTAGAAGGGTTATTGAATGCTGTAATACTGGGGGTATGGCAATTAAAGTATCCCTGATTTAGGGAGTTTAAGTCATCGCTGCAGTCAGAAAATGATGATGGAAGGAAGAAGAGACTAAGATCATGAAATAAAGTTATTAAACTGAGTACTTTTTTGGCATTTGGTAGATATACAAGAAAGAAAGCTGCTTCAACGGTTAGGCAACTGTTCAAGAGAATTATTGCTTTGTAATTTCCTTTATTTGTGTCTCATGTATTGTATTTTATTTTTAATAAAGAAACCATTTTACTATGTGGTCCTTCATTGGCATTATTACTGGTGTGGTATGAAGCCAGGAGTGTACCCTTCTTATGTTGTAAATTTTCCTTCATTAAAAGTGTTTCCATTTATCAAGATTGGTGCAGTAGCAACAGTCATACAACCAAAGATTCAAGGATTGATGGAAAAGACACAGGAGAGGACATCTTGATTAATGGACTATAACTACTACTGAGTACAGCTATGGTATGAGAGGGTGACTATATCAGAAATCTGCCGAATATTCTCCTGCAAGATGAAACTGATTCCACACAGGTTTCAGTACCATCAGAGAAGAGAAAATAAAAAAAATATGACTACATAATTACGTGGAGCTCATATAAAGGAAATTAAATGACTGTCAAACACACTCTGGTGTGATTAAAACAAGATCAGTATCATGTCTGGAAAAAAACAGGCACAGCTCATCTCCTGTGCAATACGATTCCAGCACTGAAGTATCATGCTGTGGGGTTATTTTTAAGCAGCAGACACTGGGATACATGTACAGAGAAAGGTAAAGAAAAATCCTTATTGAAAATCTGGTCCAGAGTACTCTGGACATCAGACTGGGACAAAGGCTCACCTACCAACAGGACAATAAGCCTATGCAAAGAATGGCGTAGGGACAACTCTTTAGTTGGCAGCCAGAGCCTGAACTTGAATCCAGTCAAGTATTTCTTGAGAGACCCAAAAGCAGCTGTCCACTGACATTCTGTATCTAAAAAGACAGAGCTTTAGAAGATCTGCAGAGCAGAAAAGCAAAAATCCCCAAATCAGGTGTGCAAAGCTTATCAAGCCATACCCAAGAAGAGTCCAAGCTGTAACAACTGTCATCAAGGTGCTTCAACTACTGTATGTATTGAATAAAGTGTCTAAACACTTGTGTCAATGTGATAAAATATATATGTATATATATATATATATATATATATATATATATATATATATATATATATATATATATATATATATATATATATATATATATATATATATATATATATATATATATATATATATATATATATATATATATATATATATATATATATATATATATATATATATATATATATATATATATATATATATATATATATATATATATATATATATATATATATATATATATATATATAATTTTTAACAAATTTGCAAGAATTTCAAAAATATCCTGTTTTCACTTTATCATTCTGTGATATTATATTTTAAAAGCATTCCACTGAATCCACTGTGTGTATAAATATTGCGATGTATATGCGCATGGGAAAACAGCCTGAAGGCATAGGTGATGGTAACTCTCCATCGAGACAGGAGGTGGCACTGTGTACTAATGGCTGTTCTTCCTTGTGCAAAGATTGACACTGCTTCTTCTCTGACATCACTTCTGGGGTCCATCCATGTGGACCTTCCTCTTTCTCCCAGAATATATGAAATCCAGGGGAGCTGGCATCCTGGGCAGTCTACCTGTGACAACAGTCCAGGCAACTCATTTCTTTTGTGTTTAAATGAAATCTAACAAAACATTCCAGATTTAGAAGGAGACCAGTAAAGTTGAAAAGGCACTTCCAAAATACTCTGAAGAGTTATAGTAGAAAGAAGCAGCAAGTTATCCATTTCATTAACTTCAATACAGGGTAACCAATGAAGAATAACGACAAGCTGATTTTAGAAGTGATGTGGAAATATTTGATTTGAAGAATTCCAAAATTTTGTTAGTTTGTCTGGAATAATGCAATGTTGAAATTAGTACAAGTTAAAGCAAACCATTGCTGTTATACTTTTGGCTATCAATCCATCTGCCCTCAAATAAGATTTTAAAACATTCGAGGTTTGTTTACCTTTAAAAAAATCTATTTACAGTATATGCCAATAATGAAAATTGATCATTTTAGTTTGTCTTATGGTTTACAATTTTTATATAATTTTCAATTGTTTTATGTTAGATTTTTTAAATGCATAGACTGCAAACAAGATTCTGCATTAACTGATTATTTTACATTAATTATATTTGATCTGTGTTAGTTCATTTTGCTTCAAGAACAAACACTAAAACTTCATGGTTTGGTTAGTTGTTTTCTATGGAAACCTAATGAACAACAACCATGAACAACAGAGAAAAAGATGTTGCTTTCAAGCTGTCTTATTGAATGCATTAGCTTTTTTTCAAATAATAGCTCAACTGGAAAAAGAAACAACAGGCGCTGAGAGAGGCAGTGTCCTATGTATCCTTTGAGAAGACTAATTAAACATGCATTATGTTTTAACACAAGCCAAAAAGAATAGGAGTTACATAGTGCTATATTGTTTTTGGCTGGCATTCATAGTGAAAAAGAAACACATTACCAAGAAGGTTTGCTTTTGTTTAGTATACTTAATGTGTGATCATTTTGTAAAAAAAATCTTCATAATGTATTATACTGATATAATTCCTGACTGGTTTGTCTTGTATCCATAATACAATACAGTATATAAATATATGCACGTGTACCTTCTAAATAACTTCTAAAAAGTTTCTTAAGTTATTAAAAATATATATATTTTTTTATTATCAATCTGAAATTGCATTTTCAGGTCAACTGCACTCTGCAATAGGTAACAGTGTAAGCCGCAATGATGATTACTACAGAACACCATAATAGTGTGACTATGGGTTTATCACTGTTGATGACACATCCACTCCAAGATACACCTAGTGCCACTTCAGAAGGCAGAGAACCAGAACAAAAGGAGAAGGAGTAACATTCATGTATGTTAAGAAACTTAACTCAGCTGGTTCAAAAGTTGGAACATTTAAAAATTTTCCAGTTACTTCAACAAAGGGTTTGTTTTCACAATTTTGCTTGTATATTTTAGTAAAAGAGAGTCATTTTTAAAAGTGACAGTGATGATAAAATGTAACTACAGTGGTACCTCGGTATACGTCTACTTTGGAATAAGTCCAACTTGGTATACGTCCTGCTTGGACGCGATAAATTTTGCTTGGTATATGACCTTTGTTTGGAATATGACTCGTGTGCTAGAACACCGCGTGCTACTCTTGTTTACCTCTCTCGGGATAAAGCAACGATTGCCCACGAGCGTCAGTACACCAGTTGCTAGCATTCAGTGAACAACCCGCGCTGTAACTCTATGTGAATTTCCATGTGATTTTGTGGTTTTTTTTTTTTTGCGTAAATTTAAATTGATTGTTGGAAAGTATGAAAATGGCATACGTATCCGGGGCATGGCTGCTGTATACCTAATGCAGAGAATGATGGTATCTACGATTGTGAAAAACAAAGACGTTATTAAAAAGTAAAGTGAGGTTAAATTTTAATTTATTTCATCTAAATGCCTTTGTATTTATGTATTTTAGTATTAAGCAGTGTTTAAATTATTTTATACAACCCCATCAATGTATAATATGCCAATAACAATAGGATTTTTTTTCATGGGAACAGATTCATCATTTTCCCTTTATTTCTTATGGGAAAAATGTGTTTCGTATACGTCCTGTTTGGTATAAGTCAAAGGCTCTGGAACGGATTAAGGATGTATACTGAGGTATCACTGTATATGTACTACTGGTGTACATAAAATATGTTTTTTATTAAACTACCATGTGGCTGAACTCAAGTGATGAAAAGATTCCTGAGCTATTGCTAGTAGTTCAGTTGGATGTGGAGGATCCAATTTGTTTAGACATACATTTTTTCAAAGATATACTTCATGGGGATTGAAAGTCTTTCGTGAAGTGTCAAGTAAAAATTGTTTGACGGTGTCTGAGCAAGATGAATAGCAGATCAGTGTGGCACTTTACAGATAAATTACTGTGTCTGAGAAATGTTGAGTAATAATCTTTAGATAGATAATGGGGCGATGAGATTATTTCTAGCGTAACAGAAATACTGAGTACATGTTTAATAACTGTTGCATAAAGTGTCACTAAATCATCTTTTATACATTTGTACATATCTTAAGTTGCTTTTATTTTTTATTTTTATAGACATAAAAATCAATTCACTTACCTGCTCCTATTTCAAAAAGCAGGGGAAGTGAGCTGCTATGAGTGAGGCTCGCACAAGACACCATGCAATCGCAAAAACAAGTGCAGGATGGGAACGAGACAGAAGCAAACTGTTAGCATATAATGAGATGTACTGCTGCATTAGGGCATAGTAATGGTTGGTATTTAACTTGGATGGTGATGAATGAATAAATATTATAATTACTATAGAATTGAATACATAAATATCATTATTAGTGAGTAGAAAAAATAAATACATAGTTAACATCATACCTTTCTTATGTGGTAATACTTAGACATCCAACCCCACCTACATCTGACTTTGCCTATCCCATGTCATGTAGTGAGAGATTTGCCTTATTGTACCGTACTGCAGGCATTTTATTTTTTTGCTAATCAGGAGTGGCTGTTGAATGAGTAAAAGAAACAGATATAAAAATGTAGAAGTTCAAGTACCCACTCTTAGGGTAAACATGAAATAGTAGACTAACTCATAGCTGAAGTTGCAAAGCAGGTTTCTGTGTACAGTGTTGAAACTGCACTGCTTCCCCATCCCGAGACGCCCGATGGTGGACCAGAATCTCCTCGAAGCTGTCCGAAAGTCGTTCTCCATGGCCTCCCCAAACTCCTCCCAAGCCCCAGTTTTTGCCTCAGTAGCCACCAAAGCCGCATTCCGCTTGGCCTGCCGGTACCTATTAGCTGCCTCCAGAGTCCCAAAGGACAAAAGGGTCCTGTAGGACTCCTTCAGCTTGACGGCATCCCTCACCACCAGTGTCCACCAATGTGTTCGAGGATTACCGCCACGACAAACACCAATCACCTTACAGCCACAGCTCCAGTCAGCTGCCTCAACAATAGAGGCACAGAACATGGCCCATTCGGACTCAATGTCCCCCACCTCCCTCGGGACATGGTCAAAGATCCCCTCCTCAAATCACCATCTCCTTGTGGTGGAGGGGTTTGCGTGTCCCAATGATCCTAGGAGCTCTGTTGTCCGGGGCTTTATGCTCCTGGTAGGGCCACCAAAGGCAAACTGGTCCTAGGTGAGGGAAGAGACAAAGTGCGGTTCAACAAACCTCCTATAAAGAACAAAAAATTTGGACGGCGTTTTCCCCTCGCCCGGATGCGAGTCACCTGGCCCCCCCCTCTGGACCTGAAGGTGGGGCACGATGGCGAGCGCCTGGTGGCCGGGCCTGCACCCATGGGGTTTGGCTGGGCACAGCCCAAAGAGGCAACGTGGGTCCCCCTTCCCATGGGCTCACCACCTATGGAAGGGGCCAAGGAGGTTGGGTGCAGTGCAAGTTGGGTGGTGGCTGAAGGTGGGGACCTTGGCGGTCCGATCCTCGGCTACTGAAGCTGGCTCTTGGGACGTGGAATGTCACCCCTCTGAAGGGGAAGGAGCCTGAGCTAGTGCGCAAGGTCGAGAGGTCCCGGCTAGATATAGTCGGGCTCACTTTGACGCACAGCTTGGAATCTGGAACCAATCTCCTTGAGAGGGGCTGGACTCTCTACCACTCTGGAGTTGTCCCCAGTGAGAGGCGTTGAGTGGGTGTGGGCATACTTATTGCCCCCCGACTTGGAGCCCATTCATTGGGGTTTACTCCGGTGGACAAGAGGGTAGCCTCTCTCCACCTTTGGGTGGGGGGACAGGTCCTAACTGTTGTTTGTGCGTATGCGCTGAACAGCAGTTTGGAGAACCCACTCTTTTTGGAGTCCCTGGAGGAGGTGCTAGAGGGCATACCTTCTGGGGACTCCCTCATACTGCTAGGAGACTTCAATGCTCACGTGGGCAATGACAGTGAGACCTGGAAGGGCGTGGCTGGGAGGAATGGCCCACGAGCTGTGTTTTGTTATTGGACTTCTGTGCTCATCATGGATTGTCCATAACGAACACCATGTTCAAGCGTAGGGATGTTCATATGTGCACTTGGCACCAGGACACCCTAGGCCTCAGTTCAATGATCGACTTTGTGGTCGTGTCGTCGGACTTGCAGCCACATGTCTTGGACTCTCGGGTGAAGAGAGGGGCGGAGCTGTCAACTGATCACCTCCTGGTAGTGAGTAGGCTTCGATGGAGGGGGAGGATGCCGTTCTGGCCTGGTAGGCCCAAACGTGTTGTGAGGATCTGCTGGGAATGTCTGGCAGAGTCCCCTGTCAGAAGTAGCTTTAACTCCCACCTCTGACAGAACTAAAAAGAGGACATTAGAAATTAAACAGTGCTATCTATGGGTTGGTATAGTGCACTAAGAGAAAAAACTCTGCTCTGTGGTGGGGTTCCTTTATTTTACTGTCATGGGAAAGTGAATTAGTCACTATGCCTGATAGTCAAAGTAAGTAAACTGTGTTAAAATTTAGGGTACAGGGAAAGTACAGGTCTTATTTTGTTATTTTACATCCCCCTGTGTAAATCCCTTTCTTGTATCATTATTGCCTCTTATTTATGGGTTGGGGATTGCTCATGAGTGCCCATAACTTTACACAAATTAAAAATATAAGTAGCAAAGTGAAGAAAAAACTTTTAATATGATACAATATGATTATTTATACAAAGTTAATTTTAAATAAAAATTAAAACATGCAATCACAATCATCCATTCGTTTTTGGACAGCACAGAAAAGTATTATGAGCAGGTATTTAATTAAAGTAATTTTATTATAAAAAAATCATTTTTTTGATTCAGATGACTTGCACAACATGCGTAGTAATGCCAATTACCTGAAATGGAAGTTCAAAATAGACTAGACGCTGTTTTAAATAAAAATGTGACACTTTACCATAGAAATTATATTAAGCACACATCAAATGACCGCTCATAATATTATACATAATTTATAAACCTAAGGACAAAATGTCTTTATTCTATGCATGCAGAGTTGCTAGACTGTGACTGTTACTATGCTACCTCCAGCTCAGATGACTCTCTATATAATTGTAGGTACCATGGAAGTCTGTGACTGCCTAGTCTTTGTGCTTTCATAAGGTAAAACTCTTTTCTCAGTGCTAAGGATAAGAAATATTATTTTCTAGACTTCATTTCTATTTTTAAATACTATGACTTTGTCACTTATTTAACAGTGTGTGTTTATTAGCATGCACATTGGTCTTCAGTGCTATCTAAGATGAACCTAAATAAAATCTAAACTAAGAACTCAAGTTGTGAGGCATTACACTCTACCACTGGATGCAAGTCACATCCTTGTGTTAACACAAAAACTCTACATGCCCGGCTGATGGAGCAGTAACAATTTTAGGTAACATATACTCAGGTAGATGGTGGTGGCATTTTGAGGCTATAAAGAATGTGACATGCCTCATGAAAATGAAAACGGTAATGGAATTACTCTATGTATAAAATGCATCTAATGAAATTATTAATATTTAAGTAACCCAAAGTTGGCTCAATTGTGTGTTGCCCTTCCAGCAACTCTTTTCTTAATTTATAAGCGATATCACTCAATATGTAAAATATTAAAGATTTGTTGTATTCCCATGTTGTCACAGGAATAAATGTGTCACAAACGTTGTGGGGGCCAATTTCAAGTGGACATTTTGAAAAGATATAGAAGTGAACTAACTGTCTGCCCTCTCATAGGAATACCTGTGAACCCACCACCCACCTCTCTGAAACTCTGCACCTTCCAGTCTCCTGGATTTACAGCCTGGAAGACAGAAAAAAGGCAACAAATTGTATCAGTGAAAGAAACCTGAGTAGTGGAAACCCAAGCACGCGTGTTTTTGTATATTTTGCTCCAGCACTATCCCCATCCTGAAAATAAGCAGGGAATTGAATCTTGATATCCTGCTCAATTTTCCTCTTTTTCTTTTTTTTAAAGTCTATTATGTAAATTTATTTTGTGTTTCATTGCTTCCAAGTTAAACACAACTATAAAAGTCGAGCCTCAAAAGAATTGCAACAAATACGAGTGTAAAAGGCAACATCATTCAAAAGATCTCTTTTGAATTGAAAAAGATTGCTTTTTAATAAAAAAAAACTACAAAATAATCAGTCTTGTTGGCAATGACCAGTAAAGTTCAGGTGCCTTCTTTCTGTAGTTCTCTAAAAATAGCTACAATAATGAGAATTTATGCACCAATTTCAACCAAAGCAATACAATCATGAAATAATATCAGGTCTGAAAATAAATGAAACCAGATCAAGATAACAAATATTAGATTTTTGCCATAGTTTGAGTGGTACTAAGCCAAAATGCCTGAACGTTAGCTCTGTTTTTTGTTATATTTGCTAATGTCTCCTTTTGGTAGATATGACTGGTTAAATGTAAGCTGCCTCACGCATTTAAATTATAGCAAGTAATTTCCTGAAGTAAACAAACAGTAAATCCATAGACAAAAACTAAGAACAGAACTGGAAAACTATCATCAGAAAAACATAATAACAATTACTAAAGGTAAAGTAGCAATAAATAGCTGGAGCTTCTAGCCAGGAATACAGACATGAATAAGGTACTTTGAAGTTCAATAACCAAAACTGTACTAGATGTAATATCTCTGTACCATGAGCATTAATATTGAATGGACCTTTATGAGTAAGTGTGACCTCTGATGTACTGGGAACCTGTCCAGGACTGGTTCAAGCTTTATGCTCAATGCTGCTGGGACAGGATATGGCCACCATGAACTGAATTAAGAAGATTCAATGATAAATGGATGAGTGGATATTTCTAAACTGCCATACCTGGTAATAGAAGTGAAATTATTAGCCTGTCAAGACCATGCCCCTAGCTGTTGACAGTAGCTTGCCATATTAGCCCCGTGGGCAGAAACAAAATAGAAAATGTACTCTAATTTCAAGGACCAAGATGAACTTTTAATGTGCTTCTAAAATCTTAATTCTTGGAATAAGAATTTATACTTTTCAAAGAAATAATTTGATTTCAAATAGCACTAATATTTGGCAGAAAGTAAAACATTCATACAGTATTAAAAACAGTGGGGGAGGGTCTGCAAATGCCATTTTCTTCAGCGTTGGTGTTCATATTAGTATAATGGCTTGAGACTGTCACACTTTGATGTCCAATCATTGCATTCTCTCTCATTAAATATGACCTCTCACCTCTCATGCAGAAGAACATATATAAATTACACTCCACTGTAGCCCAAAGGCAAAAAGAAAGATAGGAGGAGGATAATAAAAAAATAACGCTCAAACTGCCATAGGTCAAGCCTCTATAATGGCCCATTGGAAAATTATTAATCTTACTCATAGGCGTTGGTCTAGAAATAATGGCTTCTTCCAAGCCACGTAATGAAATAAGGCATGCTCTAGGGACAAACTCATTTTCAGCCTGGGAATAAGCCACAGATCAATAGTAGACTTTTGTCAGTTATACAAATATGGCATTATACTGGTAGCTAAGTACCATGTTAGTGCAAATGTTTTACCATTATTGAGACACAATTTGTATTACTCTTTACAAGCCAAAAAGTTCCCAAACATAACACGGAAACATTTCACAATTATTATTTTATTATTTATTAAAGTCTAACTTATATGTTATATTTGTACATAAAACCAAATAAACGTATTTAAAAAACATTTTTGTTAATTTTGTGTAGCTGATTTGAGAAAGAATTAGTATTTGGAATGAAGAAAGGGACAAAAAGAAGTTCAAATACATGCTAAAACGCATAAGAAACGTCTATTTGTGTTCACATGTGAAAGAGTGGCAAAACTATAATAATTTGTCTCCTCCATGCAATATTGTTGGCAGCAGGAAACTAACACAAACTCAGAGTTTTAAAGACAGAATAATTACTTCTGAACTGTAATCTATTTTGCCCTAAAATCTGGATTGTTTTCAATTTTGTAATCGCTCATTGTACGTATTGTGGTTTGCCTTGTTAGTGGCCTCAGATAAGAACATTTGCTAAGTAAAGCACAATAAACAATGGAATAATCCCTGAGGCTAACAATCCCCATTTTACAAGTAAATCTGTCAAAAGGCAAACTGTACAAGTTTTACTCTGAAGATGTTACCTCAAAGCATTTTAAACCTATGAAAGAAAGTACTAGTCTGAGTAAAGTCTAAACAGTCTACAGAAAATCAAAGTTTGTGACTGAACTGGAAGTGCTTGCATTGCAATTTGTGAATCCTCCTATGCAGCTATGTTGTAAAGGCTGGAGGTAGATAATATCTTTATCAAAAATTAGATATGTTTTAAATATATATCCCTACATTATTTTAAAGAAAGATCAACTTCATACTACAGCCACTGTTTTGCCAGTAAACTTGTAAAAAGACAAATCATTTATATTCACTTTTCATAACACGTTAATTGCTTCATTATTCTCCAAAAACAAATGGTATGGACATGTCACAAGCAAAGCACATATTCAGAACACAATAATGGAACCAATTTGTAGAGGACATGTCTAAACAGTACATCTGAAATGTACAATAAAATCTAAAAGTCAAAGTGAGCATCACTTGCAAGAGATTCTCTTTACAACTAAAAACCTTTCTGGCATCAAGTTATTACTGTAACATAGACAAATATGACAAGATGGACGATGTTTTTTTATACATATGCCCAGAGGTCCTCATCTGAAGCCCTTTATAAAGAACAAATTATTAAAATAATAAAAAGTTTGGGTATAGACCAGTAGAAGATCAATCTTTCTCTCTACCTGCACAGCCATTTTTTTTTTCTTATCTTTACTTGACAAAACTCTCACTGCTATCTCTGTTTAATGCCTAGTTATCTACAAAAAAAATGTATATAAAATAAAACTGTTTTGTGTTGCTTCTTGTCACAAATGGTATCCCAGGTGCAAATTTAATTAGCTCAGGTGCAGCCTTCCCTCCCATATGATGATTCTTCATACAGGAGCCTGTAAACAAGCACTACATCGTAATCAGGTGTCACAGACTTGTTTGATCTGAAGCAAAATATGTCACAAATCCCTGGCAGAAAGCGGGTCGAGGGGGAGAACAAAAGCAGATAACTGTCAGAGGATTGGGGAGGTCTTCTGAGCGTTGCCTATTAGCGCACTCCATCTTCCCTGCTCCTGTCTGCCGCTGTCCGTATGAAGTACTGCCGAGCTGACAGAGCACTCAGTCATCCCCTGCTTGATGTGCAGTAATTTTACTAGAGTAAGCAGAAATCGTCAGAACACCTGATCAGCGGGGGAATCAAAAACAAGAACAAAAAGGCCCCAACAGTTTGTCTTTCAAAACAAAAATTACCAGTTGCTGCAGTTTGCTTTTCAAGTTGCCGTCAGCATTCTATAAACAGAGGATTCGTCGTGAATAAAGAAAAAAAATGTACAGGTTCAAAAATTTAAAAAATGCATGTTATCATTTAAAAAATATTTAGATTAAATGAAAAGACTGAAAAGTGTTCAGTACAATTTTAAGCACAACTAAAGAAAATCTTCTTATCACATAAAAATAACAGCAGCCAAACCAATCACAGGGATTTACAATCATTGTAGCTATTGAAGGGTATACTGATACCCTTGAGGCTTGATGGAGTAGGTGAAAATTTCACAGCTGAAACATAAAGGGAAACATTAATCCTAACTTCTGTAGAAGCCATGGCAAGGATGACAATATACTGATGTCAACCACATAAAAATCCTAAAGAGACAGAAACAAAATAAACTATCACCAAAGTAAAAAGTCTATGTTCAGGTGCATCACGTTCAACAACTTCAGTCATCAGTATTGCATCTTTAGTCTGTTCTCTCCACCCCTCGGCAGACCTTCTGCCTCTGAGCACTACTATTCTTGAAAGATTCATCTTAAGTATTAAATAATTATAAGACACCATATTTATCTTATGCACTAGAAAGACAAACAAATGATGTTTAAAGCTTAAAAAGAAAAATGAATATTGTTATTTTTGAGAACTGACAGTAATAGGTAATTAACTAGCTGTTAGGGCAAGACAGTAATGTGGCCATATAGATAGAAAACAAACAAAATTACATCTTTATACATGTATCACTAGTCTCAGATAGTGTTCAAATAGGAAGTGAAATCAAAATGAATCTATGAGAAAACCTTAAAGATAGAGATTGAATAGTAAAAAAACAAAAAAAAAAAAACTAACAAAAAAGATAGTAATAAGATATAGCCTGCAACTTGATGTCTATGTTATTACAAAGGTTCAAAACACAGTTTAAAAGACACAATTAGAACAAATGTTTCTTAGCCTGTTAAAGCATTTTCATATTAAATCCACAGAATGCCAGAGACTCACTCTGCATTAGTATAGTTCTTTGTGATACTTACAATCACATTGCAGCTGAACTGTCACACTTTTCTAATACTTTATTTTAAAACAAGTAACCTTATAACGTGTGACCTCTCATCCTTTACTCCAATTTAATCCTACTTAATTTTACTGTATTGACCTTTCTCATTTGTCCTGTATTTGCTGCAGTGTTCACATAGAAAATTTTTTTAATATAATTATTATATATGGAATTTAGATATTACATTTTTTAGCTGTACACAAAGTACTACATTCCAAAAGGTTGAGTACCTATTTATCACTGAATACTGTAAAACTCCAGGCAAAAGGATGGAAAAATTATACTTTTACAAAACAGCTAGAAAGTATATATTAAACATTTTCTAGCAGGAAACTACTTTCAAACAAACTGTCACCTCACTGATCCACCTCCCAAATGACTTCAACTATAACTCCTTCAGAACCTACATCCTTCAAAAAGTATAGTGAATACAGTGACACGCTGTTGTGGGAATTTCTCTTTTATTATAATTTACTCGTTGTAAATGGATTGGAACTCAAATGAGGAAAAATACATTACCTAAAAACAACTTCAGAAAATCCCAAACAATTCAGCACCTATTCTAATTATGTAGGATTAAAACTTTAGAAGCATATTTTCCCAATAACTGATATAGCAGAAATTGAGAAACAGCACAAGAATAATACTTCCAAAAGGTTTGTCAATGTGTATGAAGCTAATGCCTAAAAAGGATATAAAGAAAACAAGTATTATTAATTTATTGAATTACACTAACAACTGAACAATATGTCATAAATAAAAGACAGCTGTCCTCACAGCAAGGTAAAAAAAGGTGGCAAAAGAAGTGAAAAAAATAAATCTGCCTATATTATGATAGGCAGAGGAAAATATTCAGTCCAGGCAGCTTCTTTATGCACTTTTGATCATGTGCCTGACAGCACTCTAAGCTGAAAGTATGGACTGTTGAACAAAGGTTTAAATTCTTCATGAAACCAACAGCGTCTTCCTTTTGACAGTCAAATAATGACAAGCATGCCGCGGGCCGAAGCCGTCATTCAAGAACATTCCGTCCGCTCTACCCACTGCACAGTGACTAAGTGGAGGGTCAAAGGTTAAGCGCTAAGAAGACAGCAATGAAGGGCAACTGTCATGCACCGCTGCCTGCCGCGAGGCAGCGTGGAGTGGTTGTCTTCTCAGGAACATGCAAAGCGCTCTCATTCTGTCCGGCCAGACACATATGTGATGGTCCTAAATGAGACCATTGCCAATTCATGAAAGGCAAAAACTGACAGCATGCCAGTCAAGCTGTCTGCAGCAAATCTGATTCTTTTTCCATTTCAAATCATATATGCATGCAAAGTTTAAGCTTATGAACAAAAGCTCAGGCGGCATTTTTGTATAAATAAAAAAGTAAAACCAGAAAACTGTTACAAATATTTTTTGTATAAATACCCAAAAGAAGGCATTTTTTCTTTAAATCTGCATATATTTGATTACTTAATTAGAAAGCTAGTTTGTGAAAAGTCAAATGTATAAAAATCACCATTGAAAATATGTTAACAGAGTCATACTGTCATTGTGATATATCATTTTTTAAAAATACTTTGACCACAGTTTTCCCAAAACTAAAAATAAGAAATACAGTAGTATTTTCAAATAATGCATAGACAAAAATAAGGTTCTAATTTAGCGAAATCCTTTTCCCGGGAGTAAGGATTTGATTGAGAACTGGCTTTCTTGTATCTCAGCTTTGCTCCCAGTTGTGTGCCAGGATGTTGTAAATTATGATTTACAAAATAATACTTTCTCTTAATTTCTGTCAAATAAAAATCTTAATTATTTTTAAACATACCAAAATCTAGTTAATCCTTTGATTTCCATTGGGGCGTTTTTGATTTTCATCTCTGTGACATTTAGAGGTATAGTGCTTTAATGACTCTGTGGTTAAGCAGTTTGAAACCAGGAAACTCCAAATGAATTTCTTTGTCTCAGCTATTAGCATTTTTTATATCCTTGAGAAAAATAATTTGAACTCCTATTTTAATAGGAATAACTTTGATGAGAATAAGCCATTCATCCCAATTAGTTTGGTAAAATCAAATCTATGACTTGGTATTTTAATTCCATGTGTATATAGATCTCCGTATGAAGAGAAACTTTAAACTGCTTGAGTGAAATTTGCTCTTAAGAAGTTTCCATTTGCACCCACATGTGTTTGTTGAATAATTCATTTTAAAGTAACAACTTTGATCCGCTGTACTAATTCCTTTCATAACATTTAAAACTTCAGTTATGTCACTTTCTAATCTGTGTGTACTTAAACTGAAAATGTTCAACTCCTTCAATCTTTCTTTATAACTTAAACCTTGAAGTCCTACAATCAGCCCAGCTGGTCTTCTCTGGACTTTCTCTAGTACTGTTATGTCTTTTTTATATAGAAACCAAAACAGCATAGAGTAATCCAGGTGAGGCCTCACTTATCTATATATTGTATAATAATGTGTGTGTGTGTGTGTGTGTGTGTCTGTGTGTGTGTGTGTGTGTGTGTGTGTGTGTGTGGCCTGTCCCTCCAAGTATTCTGATTGGTCAGTTTGGCTTTGGTGACACATTCGAAAGAGGAAGTCCTGGGCAAGAGAAGCTGAAACACATGAGGAGGAGTAAAGATGTAGCAAACACAACCATAGTCACCTTTAAAAACGCAAAGTATAAAAGCGGATAGGAGGCATGAAAGATGCTTAAAAAAAAGAATCCGTGAAACAGACTTTACAGGAGCACACTTGAGAGAGAGAGAGATAGATTTGCTGTGCAAGTGAGGTTCAAACTCACAAGGAAAGAGGTGTCTGACTGGTAACATAGGTAGTAAATAATATCTTAAGCATAATTTCCCTTCACTTGCATTCCAAACATATTGCTATACTGTATATCATAATACCCTAGCCTTATTAATGACCTTGATACACTGCCTGGATGAGGATAGTGGTAAGTCCTCTACCACTTCAACGTCCTTCTTATAAGGTATTGGTTCAAGTTTCAATCCCATGACTGTATATTAAAATCTTCAATTTTTTCTTGTAATGTGTAATGATTTATATTTATTTATATTAAATTAAATCTGTATTCTGTCCAGATCCCTCTGTAATCACTCTGCTAATTTGAAATGATCTGCTCTTATCACCTGTAAATTTAACTGGTCTTTTATTTATATTCATATCCAGATCACTTACATACATTAAAAAGAGCTATGGCTCTAGCACTGCCCCCTTAAGGCACACCACATTTAATATCACCTAATTCTGAAAAGGTTACTCTCATGATAACCCTTTGCGCCCAGGAAGTATTGTAAGCTACATTTACACCCATCTATACACAGCACATTGAATTCCCATTTCTTCTAGTATGACCCCTCACCTCATGTGTGGGTCACCATCAAAGGCAATTCTGAAAACAAATAAAAAAAGAATATCAAATGCACTTTTGTTGCTTTCTCATTGTGACAGATAGGGGGCGCTGTCATCCCCTTGAACCCTTGGATCAGACGCCAGACACCAGATAAAAGTTGAAATATAATTTTTATTCGAACTATACAGTGCACAAAGCACCCTCCACTCCACAATACTCATATAAATCAATAAACAATACAATTCTCAATTATCAATAATCCTCCACTATCCCAGATGCGTTGCCACCCTTCCTCCCGACTCAGCTCAACCCTGGGATATTCCACAGTCCTTTATATAGTCCTTGACCCAGAAGTGTTTCTCTCTCTGTCCATGTGACTAGGATGCACTTGCGGGTTGTAAGGGAAACAATCGTTGCTCCTCACTGCAGCATCTTCAAGCAGACCCTGTGGTATCCAGCAGGGCTGTGGATAAAAACTCCATTATCCATAATTCCCTGCTGGCATTCAGGGCACCTCCATGCTGCAGGGAGGGTTCCACCTGGCGGCCTTGGGGTACTGGCCGGGATGACTGGCCGGCCATATATCACATCATAGAATTTCAGAATATTAGTAAAACACAATATTCTCCACCTAAATCCATGCTGACTGTTTACTAATACCTGCCACATGATGCTTGATCTTTTCCTTAATAATTGCTCCCCTTAGTTTAATGGTGACATATGTTAAGTTTACTGTCCTAAAGTTACTGTGATTAGCCCAATCACTTCTCGTTATTGTACTCTCTTTCTTTACTGTATAATAGGATAATATTTGCCATCTTCCAGTGCTTGGGAATCTCCCCAGTGGGCATTTGCATCAAATTTGCATCAACAGTTTACGAAATGTACTCGCTCATGTGGTCTGTCCTGACCTCCCTGCTCCACATTCCATATTGTAAACAATCCTTAAAAAGATTTAAAAACATTAAATAAGATCTTGCTGTAATATACAGTATGTCCTAAAGCAATGCTTAAATGTTTATATTTCTTCATAAACACAGCATGCAGTCAAACTAAAATTTGCAGGGGTAGGAAGTGCAACTATGCAAATGAGTAAATGGGTGCAGAATAATCATACAAATGTCTTTTTGTTTTTTAATCAAACAGTTTAGTATATTTGCTTCAGAATATTGCTTAGAATAGCATTGTGAGCGTGCTATGTACCCCCACTATCCATGGTTAGTTCTGGCCTTACCTGTTGGGTATGACACCTTAGGACCCTTAATTGGGATAAGTAGGTACTACATGTAACACACAAAAATGCCATTCCTGAGCCTCAATGTGGGCAATCACAATGAAAGAGCACAATAAGAAAAGCATTGCTTTGCAAGAAAGTCTATAAAGCATTTACTATTAATGCTAACAGACGCACAGATTACTATAAGCATTTAAATCATACAGCTGTAAATGTGGTACAAGTGTTTTGAAAACTCTGTCTTTCACTGCATTTCCATTGACTCCTCTTTATACAGTACTTGTGTCATATGTAATCTCGTGCATAAGGATTTATTAACATATGCTTCATGAAGATTCGGAATGCTGCTGTCCCAGTCTGGACACAAAGCAAACAAGTAACCACATTAATTCATGCCTGGTCTGTCACTGGCATCATATTAGAAATAAAGTCATCAGCAAAACACTGCAACTAATTTATACAGCTGTTTGCTCCAACACTGTGCAGCACAATTAATAATTCTATAATTGTGTGTGTCCCATAATTGTCCTGCCAAATGTTTGTGAAAAATATGCTACATCTTTGCTTATTGCATAATTCTAAACATAATTTCCAACACAGTCACGTGCACCATCTTTAGGACACAATATACAAATCTTAGTGTCTTTATTATGGTCTTTAAACAAATATTTTAAAACATAAGCAACAGTAAATGCCATCAATGTTACACTTCTCAAATTTTGCAAAATACACGACACCCAAAAAAGCAATATGCTTTCATTATGATTTTATTTAGCTCAATGAAAACTCAAACAACCCTTGTAAAACAGGCAATCTTGACCTGGCAGGCACACAGAGTCTGAAGAGCAAGAGTTGAAGATCTAATCCACCACTGAAACATCATTAATAATTTTAAAAAGTGCAATGTAGGCTCAACAGGGCTGAAAAGCAAAATGGCTTCGCTACCCCCAATCAGTAGTTGCCTTAGCATCAAATCGATAGTTTAACCAGCCTCAGGGTCCTGAAATAATACTAAAAACTTCATATTAATTCATTGATTTCATTTTCAGCATAGTATATCACAGCAGTCCAACAGGGAACAAAACAAAGCCATCAGAGAGGTCAACCACAGCACAGACAGATGTTGACATGATATTGATAGTGAGCTAGAAAGAAATTACCAAATACCCAGATCAATACCTAGTTTCACAGTTACAGCTTTCTGTAGACATAAATATATATCTTTACAGCTACAAAAATGGTAATAATGAAAGTGAGAGATAAATGTTTCCCTTAAGGTAAGTTTTTTGATTAGCTAGGGGCCGAGGCTGATGAAAGCTGTCCCAATGAAGAACCTTTACACCTTTACATAAAAGACTGGACTAGAATACAAAGGAGGCTGTTGGACCCATTCTTAAGACTTCTTCAACTAATTCTTAAGTTTCCTGATTTTTACAAAATATGATTATAATGCCTTTATCTACAACAGGATCAAAATCAAAGTGCAGAGAAATATCAGATGGCAGAATTTACAGGACATCGTTCACTCAACACATGCTTTAATACCCTCAAGTACTCACTTAAAACATACATTAATCTAAACATTTCATAATGTGTTTATTTTTTTCATTGTTTAGGAAAATGGAGCTTCAAAGTAGCACCACAGGTACTATTATGTTTGTTTGTGACCTGAACAGAAATTGAACACATGGTATTAAAATCTGACCTCACTGATTGTATCAATGAGATCAAAGTTGAATTGACTAGAAACTGCATTCCCAGAACTTTCAAAAATGAAACAGTAAGAAACATATCAGGAAAAAAATAAAAATAAAAAGAACAAGTAGCTGAGAACCGCAGCTACCCTTTGAGGACTACACAGTACAGTATCTAGAAAGAGCATGAGTGAGCACAGACAAGAAAAAAAAACTTCCACATGCACTTCAGAAAAAGTCTGCTGCCTTTTGTATCCACTTTCAACTCTGTTTATTGATCTGATAGGTGTTTTACTTTTTTTATAGCTTAATGTTGTTTTTTTTTTGTTCGGTTTCCTTTTGTGTTTTTAATATAAGGAGTGTGGCTAAAGTAGGTAATTGAACAGTGTATTTTCACAGCCCCAGTGGAAAATCTGAGAGGCAATTCCTTAAATGTGATTAGAGAAACTATATCACATACAGCCTTGTTGGATGAAGTGAGCATTGTGGTTCTCTGGAACAGATTTTCATATTGTTGCTTTCTGTGATAAGAGTCATTTTCCTCTCTAATATATGTTTTTCCTCTGCCCAAATGAAAGAATAAAGAGCCACTCTAGTATTTCTTTGGGGTCAATGGTGATTCTGTTTCCAATAGTGAACCAACTGGCTAGGTATTTTTTGTCTTGTTTTCTTGTACACATCGACATCATTTTAAAATAAAATGTATTGCTTTAGTCAAGCAATTTGCATCCCGAATGTTCCCTATGAGGATTTTGCACATTCTCTCCATGCTTTCTTGGGTTTCCTCTCGCAGTCTAAAGACATGTAGGTGAGGTGAAATAGTAATGCAAAATTGGTCCAAATGTCAGTGTATTCCCAGAGATGAACTGGCGCCCTGTCCAGGTGATGATCCTGCCAAACACCCTGTGAGATCCTGCAAAGTCTCAGGTTGTCCCACACGGCAGCTCGATCAACTGTCAAACACTTTACAAAAATCGAAAAAGCCTGCAAAGAAACTCTGATAATATTCGTGTTGCAGTATTCGGTCGATGGTAGACCTCTTAGGCATAAAAATAGACTGCTCCAGTTACTGGTAGGTGAGCAGGTGATCACTGATCCTATTGAGGATAAACCTGGCAAGGACCTTACCCAGCACCAAGAGCAGTGTTATCCCTCTGTAGTTGCCACAATCCAAGTGATCACCCTTCTCTTTCCAGATAGGGACAACAAATCCCATTTTCCAGTCAGTTGGGATGATGCCTGTCCAAATGGAAGTAAAGATTGCTTGAAATGCCAGGAGAACAGCCTTACCAACAGCCTGAAGAAGATCACCCCAGGTACAACGATCCCTGCAGCCTTCCCTTCCCTCAGATGGTTCACCATCTGTGCAATCTCAGTGAGACTGGATGGTTCACAGCAAACTGGAGGATAAGCCTCAAGAACCACGAACACAATAATATCCAACATCATAGACAGAGGATCAGCTATAAACAGCTGCTTTAAGTAGCCAGAACAGCAGGTCACAACTGCAGTGTCAACCTTAAGGAAAGTTCCATCAGCAGCCCTGACTACAACTGTCCGAGGAATCGATTTGGATATGTGTAATGCTTTGATTCCTCTGTAAGCATGTCATGTGTCACTTGCTCACAGATTTTCACAAACGCATTCTTATCTGCCATCAGAGCCCTTGCAGCCGTCCTTCTCATTTCCCAGAACAAACTGGAGTTGTGCAATGCGACTCCTTTTGATGATATCCAGGGTGCCAAGTACTTACTTCAGGGAACACTGGTAATGCCAACATAACCCTCAGCAACCTTCAGGGTCCTGTCACGGAAGGTCTTCCACATCACATTCGGACCAGAAGTCACACTCAAGTCTGTAAGTTCCTCAAATAAACTGCGTGCAAACTCATTAAAAAACAACCTAATCTTGGAGTCTGGCCAGGTCCAACCTAATTTTCTTAGTAGGTGGTAGCCTACCGGTAGCCTTCAGAGCAGCAACAACAAATTAGTGGTCAGAATTCAGAAACTGGGCACTTCTGTAGACCCTGTAGTTTTGTAAGATCCACCAGCATCTGCCTATGAGGATGTGATCAATCTCCTTCACCACACCACCAGTACTGGGGTACTAAATTCAACGATGTGGCACCGGGCACTGGAACCAGGATCCAGCAATCCGCAGCCCCTGACATTTTGCTAAGTCAAGTAACATGGAACCACTTTCACCATAATCGCCAGAATTATGGAGACTGACACAATCCTCATAGCCAGCCCTGTCACTGCCGGTGGTCACATTGAAGTTACCCATGACCAAAGAAATTTCACCACATGGACACCACCGAACTTGAGAATAAAATGCCTCCCTCATTGAGACATTACTCACCGTGGTCGGCAAATACACCAAGACAACAGACAAGGCACCTAGAGAGTGCCTTAACCAATGTCTCATAATTCACTTTTTGAAATGAGTGACATTGGACACCATTGGTAAGAGCTTATCCACCACAGCAACAGCTAATTCCCAAGTATGACAGCCATCAGAACGACCACACCAATAAAAGGTTTACCTACCTAGAGTGATCCGGCCAGTCCCAGGTCTGCACACCTCACAGAGTGCCACCACTGAAATGAGTTTATGTAGCTCCTCCAACAGCATAGGAAGATGTTGGAGAGACAAAATGTTCCATGCACCTATGTGGATGGGCCACCTTAAATTGAGACCCGAGTGCTGCCGTGCAGCTGGCGATGCCTCGGCACCACACCAGTTCTGATTCCCAACAGGCCTAACCCCATTGGTTCTCTGACAGTTTTGACTCTTCTATGGATGAGGCTCCCGAGGGCTTTCCCCCCCATCTCCTTCATAATACAAGGAACCTTCCCAGGGCTGGCTGCAGCAGATCAGCTCCCATGGAGAGCAGAAAGGAGTCCTGTCTGTCATCTCAAAGCTGCGTGAATTTTTTTTTTTTTTTTGCAGTGGCTGGAGTGCCAATCCTGCACCAACTCACATGATTTCCCTGTAAGTTGGAGAACCACTTGAAAGACCGGATGCAGTTTAACATCATAACCAGGACAGATTGTGTTAATAAGGTAACAACTTCAGGTAAAGCTTTCTGAAATACAAGTGTAGCGTGCTGCAAGTACTCAGTCTGTTGCAGTCGGAGTGGCTGAAATGCGTTTTTTATAATTTTTACAAAAGAAAACAAGTTAATTAAAACTTAACATTTTAGGTATTAAAATAATGATTTTCTTTAAAAAATCCAGTCTATACTTTCATTTACATGTGATCTATCTATACATTTTCAGCACACCAAAATAATCAGCATGTGCAAATGAGCAATAGCTTAGACAAGCCCATATGTAAAATAAGACTACAAAGATCACATTCATAACAACATCAAAAGTCAAATTAAGATGCAAAAAATGCATTATTTTTGACCTTAGTATTTCAAATAATATCTAATAGGTCAATCAGGTATGACCAAAAACTGAAGTCTGCCTTACATATACCAAAAGATTCTTTATAAGGTAGTGTTCACTGCACAGGGAGAAATTATAGCCACCAATGTAAACTTAAATAAACTTATCTCACAGTAACTAAGCTAACTGCATTATCAGTTTATTTTATGTATTGTTGTTCACTTTTGTTTTCAGCTAAAACACTAATTGGCTTCTGTATGTTAACATTGTGCCGGGGTGAAAAAATCATTTCAACTTCAAAATCAGATTAAAATATTCGCAAACAGCACATAAAATAATCTTACCTGTGTGGATATGCTAAAAGTATGAAACGGATCAGTCAGAAGTCTAAACATACCACAAATGTATCCTTAAAAGACCAGCTTGACATATGCGCGCGAGGGACACACACAGACGCACGAGAGAGACTCACACACACACAGGCGCGCAAGAGAGACACACACACACACACAAGCGTGCGCGTGCACTGTTGCAATGTTACTTTTCTTGGTTGTTTATTAAATTACGGATTTTTCAAATGTTCATTTTTTTCCCTGTACCTAAAACTCATTAAAAAAAGTGTTTTTAGCGAGCGGTTTGTAGCGTTATAGTGCGAACTCTTGCAGTGTTAGTTTACTCTGTTGTTTGAGGTTTTCTCAGTGTTATTCATTGTTTTTACATTTAGTTTACTATTACGCTGTGCATTCTATGGTATAATTAACTATATTTGTGCTTAAAAACTTAAAAAAATATATATTTACATACAGTTCGTATGGTCTGGAACAGATTAATTGTATTTACATACAACCCTATGGGGGGAAATTACTTCGGAACCGAGGTTCCACTGTATTACTGTCAGAGAAAATTACAGGCATTTTATTGAAATACAAACCAGTATTACTGCGAGAGAAAATTAAAGGCACACAATACAGTGACACATATTACAGCCACATACACGGTCCCTTGCCATTTAATATAGACTGTTCCTACTAATGTTTATGCACTACTGTTCTAGCGCCCGTTATTGTAATGGGCTCAATGTCTAGTATATATATGCCTTAAAATTTTTATTAAGAAGAAAATTAAACCTTTTTAAACTGAGGGAAAATATACCAATAATTATTTGTTAAGAATCTGTTTGTATACCACATTGTGAGTTCTGCCCGCCGGTTGTAATATGACCAAGCTGTGCGCTGAGCTTACTCTTGAGCATGCAACGTACAGTTGGCCATGTGAACAGTAATCTTGTTTCAAATCTCACAGCTTGGATTGCTGCTGTCATAATCGGTTTGAGTTTCATGGTTTGTTTCGATTACGACAGTATTTGCAGGACTTGTGTTGAAGTGACATTCGGCATCTATCAGGCATTGTAAGCATACAACCGGTTTCATCGATAACTTCAAATCCAGCTTTTGAGAGTTTAAACATTCATATACATCAAAGTGTCCACTACTCAAATTGTCACCTGTTAATCTAAGATGTTTAAGAGGCATTGGCGGTTGTCGAAAGGTGTAAAATATTTGGCCATTTCGGTACACTTGAAAGCGACAACCGAACAATTCACCGGCATCCATCAACTCACATGCAGAAGCATAGGTGAAGGGCTTAAGCATTTCACTCTTATAGTGCTCCTGTGTAGTATAATTATCTCCTGTACTGTCATCAGTCCACACCTTCACCCGTCCCAGTCATTCAATACATAAGACACAATGTTCCTCCGGATATCAAAAGTGAGCCTGATATGGCCGTGCAATATGTAACAAAGAGAATGGAAAAGGCCGGTGCTAACTCCGGGCATGGAAACCACTCGGTAAGTGACAGTTCTTTGATCGATGGTGATCACCTTGATAGACATGTTAATGGGGGTACGGTTGGAACGATAAAGGAAATGGGTACCTGAACAATGTAAACTACGTCTAAAATACATACACAATAACTATAAGCGTAATAAACAAACAATAAAACAGCGGAGAAGCCGTGGATTAAATAAAAAGGCTGCAGTTATCAGTAAGGAGACATGTGGCGAAGCAAGGAAGGGAATGAAGAGACCGGAGTGACGCACGGCCTTATATGGGCAGGCAGCCAACAACGTGGGAGGCGTGGGGATGGGGGACGCAATATAGGCAGGCAGCCAACTACGTGGAAGGTGTGGGGATGGGGGACCCAACTCCGCCTCACACGGCGACCGAGCTGCAGGCTATGGACGTATATATGTACGTAAGTAGGATTCAGTTATGACCGTTACGCGTAGAATTTCGAAATGAAACCAGCTTAACTTTTGTAAGTAACCTGTAAGGAATGAGCCTGCCAAATTTCAGCCTTCTACCTACAAGGAAAGTTGGAGAATTAGTGATTATTGAGTCAGTGAGGGCTTTGCCTTTTATTAGTATAGATATAGAGAGAGTGATTAACTTCTTCTGTGTATCAGCGTGAAAGGCAACTTAGTGAAAATGTAACATCAAATTGAATCACATTAAACTCATTTGTCTATTGTATATCTTGAAAACAAAAACTCAAACTGAGACTTGCATTATTCAAAAGAGTAGTGTGCAGAATTTTACCCAAGTTAGAATACATTTTTCGTCTACAGGCATCCTAGAATGAAGTTATGTAAAATTTTAAAGTCAATCATTTGCTGTCCAATATTTACATTAAAAGCCATAATCTTTTAAATTTGGGTTGATGAAATACCCTGGATGGCATAGTGGTGCAGTTGCTTCACAGTATAGAGACTAGGGTTCATGTCTCGAATTCTCCTTGTGTGGCATTTGCATGTTCTCCCCTTTTCTGTGTTCTCCCAGTGTAGAAAGGCATGCAGGTTAGGTAAATAATGCTGACACTAAATTGGCTATGGTGAATATGTGTGTGTTTGCTTTGTGATAGGCTGTCACCCTGTCCAAAATTTGCTCCTGCTTTGTGCCCTGTGCTAGCTGGAATAGGCTCCAGCCCCCACTGGTCTGATCTAGATTAATCAGATTAGTAAGTGACATGACATGACAGTACCTTATCTACTTTATATATATATATAAAATCCTAAGCCGAAAAGTGCAACGGTGATGTTTTTATGTCATGTTTTTCGTCACGCTTTAAATCCGGTTTATTTTAAAACCTACATATATATGTTTGGTTTCATTCTTTTCAGAAATTATTGAACTTTAATGCAATATTCTTAGATTTTCAGATTATTATTACTTATTCTGTTTTTAAATTATATGCTAAAACACATCAAGAACTCGCGTCTCGCGAGATGGGACTTTGTGCCAAAAGATTTAACCACACCCGGGACCAGAAACAAAGCACAAAGAGTAGGAGAGCTGCTGTACAGGCTTTTAAATGTTCGAAGCGCCGCATGAGATGCAGATCACATAGCATGGCAGCAGCAGCTGATCGAGCAAAGAGGAGGTAAAAAAAATTTTTGTTTCCCATTGTATCACCGTTTAAGAAGGGGTTTCGAATGAGCAACTGCGTCTCCTTGGGGTGTGTTTAGCACCCCTTTTCACAACGCGAGCTGGCGAGCGAAGCGAGCGAGGGGTTGGCAACTGAAGCGAGTAAAGCTATAAGAAAAGCCTAGTAAACCTATAAGAAGGTCAAAAGAATGTTTTTTGCCTGGCTTCAATGAAAGTGTTTCTGCTTACAAAAGCATTTGCTAATCAGTCACAATTTTTTTTTTACTTTACTGAATTCTAAACTGCTATTTCATTTATTATTTCTTCCACCATTAAGCGAATACTCTTCCCAGAAATAATATTTTGATAGCACTTTAGCAACTGCAAAAATGCATCTATTAATCATTTACTCCTATTTAAAAGACATTAGCAATGGCTTCTTTTGGTGTTAATAACAATCAAAGCATTAGTAGAGTGGTTATTTATCTGTACAATGTGGTTTACTAAAATAAACTTCCAAAGTGAAGTTAAATGAAACATATTTCTCTTGATATTGCATACTTCAATGTACAACCTGTAAATCCTTCATATTCATAAGTAATTTTACCATTTTATCAAATGCCACAGTGCAGAGAGATGAATAACCTGTTTACTGATGCTTAGTGATGGATGCCACTGAATTTTAATTTTCAATATATACTTTCTCCGCAGATTGAAAATTTACTCTGAAGATTAAAATTGTTTCCCACCACTACAAACTACATTGGGTAAGTAGCATTGTAAAAAGTATTATTTCTGAATATAGTATTCTTTTAAGTCTACCCCACGCACTTGCCAAAAGACAAAATAGTTTTAAGATGGAATGTTGCTCACTAATGGCATTGTAAAAATTGTGTTGCCCTTTCATCCCACGAAATAAAATGCACTGCACTGTCTTGATTCAGGATTGAAACCAGAAAGAATGTCTGTGTAGCCCCAGTGTGCTCGTGAAAGGACTAAAGCAGGTTAAGTTTGCAGATAATACAAAACTACGTAGAATGACAGTCTAAAATAATCACACAGTGATATGAACAAAAACCTCCTTGGTGTTAACCCAGAGCATGACTCGGACTCAGAATTCAAAGTTATTACAGTTAAGACCAAGTCAGATTCATGGTGAGCGTAATGAACCATTTTACAGTGTTAACCTACAATAAATCTTGGGAGAGTATTCTGCTGCCATCTAGTAGATGAAATAACATCATGCTGCAAAAAAAAAATACTTCTATGTGTTCAGCCATTTTATGGTAGCTCTAAGTTAACTCATCAAAATCCAGGAGTAGGCTGAAGATTTCAATCAAAGGTGCAATGGCAAATGAAAGGTTGTAAAGCCAGTTCCACAACAAGCTGAAACTGAACCATTGTTTGAGTCGAGCGATAGTGATGACGATGTGAATTGGGTATCAGACTTTGGCACAGACAGTAAAACTGATGCTTACAGAACTTTATGACTGAACCTTTGTGATAAGCTTGGTAACTTCAATCACGTAAAAGCTTCGCTATGGTGTGACAATAGCTGTGTGGCAAAAGGCAAAATGATTGTGATCAAGTCCAAGGACAAGAAACTGTTTACAATGCAGCAATTATTAATGTTTATGTAAAGGAAAATAAGTCACTCACTAAGCCTTTCACTGTGGTAGCCCACAATAACAAAATGGGCATGTCGATCAGGCACTGATTTTCTACCGAAATCTCATGCACAAAAAAAAAAAAAAACTGTGCTGCTGCTGCCACCGCTTCCGGCATTTAGATTTTAAAATAAGTCCGGAGTTATACTTCACGCGACACAACACATGCTGCAGCGGACGCTCCTGCTACGCAAGCGTTGTACTTTTTATACTTGCACGCGTACTTTATGTAAATCTGGAGGAATCCACCAGGTGGCAGTGCAAGATATTATCACGGTGAGAACAGGTTCGGCATCGCTGTGTTGTGAATTGCCTGGAACACCCATTAAATTCCGATGACATCTTACCACAGTATCTCTGAAAAGGATGTTTAATGATTAAATCTATCAGTCCAGGGATTTGTCCATTTTAGCTAGCATTGGGCACGAGGCAAAAAAAATTCCCTGGACGAGACATCAGCTCATCCAAGGTGAATGCAAGCACACACATACACGCTGGCGTCATTTTAGTGTCACCAGAGCACACTGTGGAAACCCAGCAGGAAAACATGTACACTCCAGGCAGGGAATATCAGCGATGTGACTCCCTTCGAGACAGCAGCGCTAGCACTCTGCCACCCCCATGTATGTAATTATTAAGAGTATTCATTATTTAAACGAAATTTCCGATCCGAGAGAGAGTTGGAATATCATACTTTTAATACACACAGTGGGGATCTATTGCTGTTTGCCGCTGCTGTCAGTACTGGAGGAAGCCCTAGAAAAAAAGATGGCACAGAGACTTTTAATGTATCATGTCATTATGATCGGGAATATGCAACGCTTGAATATAAAGGCACCACGAATGCATCTATATGTCGGCATTTTGCTTCACCACTTCGAACTATTCATCAAACATCGAAGCACGCACACCAATCTTGTAGGATCCGCAAAGCGGCTTTCTGTCACATGTAGACAGTAAACAGAGACACTGACGTCACATTCCAACTTTTAGCACACTGCACCCCCCACCTTTTTGCTTGTACTGCAACTCGCACACACGTTGCGTTAATTTCTGAGGACCTGCTCAGAGGACGCATCAAATGAACGCTGGAAACGTGTGGCAGCCATGATGCGGGTGCGTACGCGTTCTGAGGGTGAACTATAAACGAGCCCTAAGCCCGATTTAAAGCGTGACAAAAAACGTGACATAAAATTGTTGCACAAAATCGTACACACACACACCTTTCCTACTGCATTCATGTTGGCTTTTTATTTTTATTCTTTACTAGGGGGCTTGTCCCCTGCTCATTTCGCTCACCACCCCCCCGGCCTGCACTATGCGCTAAACTCTTTGCGGCTCTGCCGCTCGCGTATGGGGATGTGGATGTACAATTTAAATAGATTTTTATTTTCATGGGGATTGTTACATATGCATCAATGCAACATACAACTGCCCGTGATTGAATTTTGTTTCTTTCTCTCTATTAAATAAAACAACTTTTTCATATGTTTGGCTGTGACATTTGTTAATTTTCTTTGCAAACGCTATTCCAACCGGAAACTTTTAACGTTTTAATACGAATGGCATATCAAGATCTCCTTTGTTGTCTAATGTTATGTGCAGAAGATGTACTACATTAACTTTCTTGAATACATCCTTCTTTCTACAGTAATTTGTGCGTTGTAAGACTGGATGTTGTTAACACTAGAATTACCAGAGCCTACGAAAAAACTCGTAATTCCGTCCCACCTTAAACTGCTTCTTAAATCCCTTCACACCTCTCCGCCAGCGCCCTTTGTCTTCTAAATGTGCTGATAAAGAGAAGCTTGGAGCAGCCGGCTATTCCATCCCCCCACCAATTTAGAAGCGTGCGAACTTCTCTCAGCTCATGCCTTGATTGAGTATCTGGGAGTGAAGTGGAGTTTTAGAGGGGAAATAATAGATCGTTATTTGGAACACACGCATTTCATGTCTGTTCCGTTTCTACAGTAATCTGTGTCAACAGATTGTTAAAACAGAAATGTTTTTTATATTCTAGTAGTAGATGACAAAATGTAGGCATAAACTATATAATGTATGAGCCTGAAGTCCAAATAGCAAAGAAACATTTTCACAAGAATAACACAATTGCGCTTTTATTCAAAAATATAACTGCAGAAACAAAAAGCCGCCTTAACATGCGACATTGACACCACTTTGTTGTAACTGCCTCCGTGGTTCAATAGACTCAGTCCCCGCTTGGGAATCAAGGGTCACGAGTTCGAGCCTGCGCCCCGTTTTGAGAAGTAAACTGCTCTTATTCTTACTGTTTTAGAATAAAAGCATACATTTGATTTCAGTCTGTAACAGCCGGTGCAATATATGATCCTTGTAAAGGTTAGCCTTTTTTTTTTTTCACTTTTCATTCTCTCAGTCGCGTTCAGAATCATTCCATACAACCCCATCTGACACGGCTGTTTTCACTAAAGACGCGCTATAGCTCTGCAGTGTACCACGATGCATACTACGCAAAAGACCCCGGGTTCTGACACACAAACGCTGGCGAAGCTGCCTTCTTCGTATCTCACCGTCACTTGCTTTTCTTTTATTCAGTTTTATTGAGTGTTCCTGCCAGTCCCGCATGTTGCTGTATGCTATTTCTTTTGTACTCCAGGAAATGCAGAGGAAAGAATGGTAAAGACCAGTAACTTCGGCGCTATATGCAATCATCAGACACTCCCCATCTGCCCGTTGTTTTGTTATACTTTTCAATACTTCAATACTTTTTTATACTGCTCAAACGGGCATGCTCAAAAAATACACGTGTAATGCCACGAAAAGTGCACGCAGACTTTATTTCGCAAACAAAACAAGTGCACTTTATTTTCAAAACTACCTGTATAACCGAAGAAAAAAGAAAGCAAGTTACAGTAGGCGATTGATACGACAGCTTGCATGGTGCAATGCTAAGAAGTTCTGATTTTCATTCCGTGCTATATAAAATCATCACATTCAAATATTAACAGTTCCCACACACCCAAGGACCGTCCTTCCTACATTTACGACACGTGTACTTGTTGCTGTGTACACACCTCTCTGTGCTATGGTTTCTATTACACTGAATGAGCACCTGACACTGTAATTTCTTCCCTGGGGGAAGGTCCCGCATCAGAGAATTTCCAGTTCCTGCATAAATTCACACCCGATCTGACGCTGTTCGTTTTCAAATAATATTGCATTAGTGCGATTATATTTTCACATATATTGCCTCTTTCTTTCAGGTGTGTAATAGAAACCACAGCATAGAGAGAAGTGTGTACACTGCTTCTTACAGGAAAAGGCGATGGAAAAAGTGCACTTGAATAAAAGTGCACTTTTGTTATACTTTTACACCAATATATGTTCCTGTGTTTAAACGACACGGGCAGATGGAGAGTGTCTGATGATTGCATATAGCGCCGAACTTACTGCTCTTTACTATTCTCTCCTCTGCGTGCCCTGGAGTACAAAAGAAACAGAATACAGACGCGCTATAGCTCTGCGTTGTACCACGATGCATACTAACGCCCCCACCGGGTTCTGACACACAGACGCTGGCGAAGCTGCCTTCTTCGTATCTCACCGTCACTTGATTTTCTTTTTATTCAGTTTTATTGAGTGTTCTTGCCAGTCCCCGCATGTTGCTGTATGCTGGATATGTTCACATGTATTGCCTCTTTCTTTCAGGTGTGTAATAGAAACCACAGCATAGAGAGAAGTGTGTGCACTGCTTCTTACAGGAAAAGGCGATGGGAAAAGTGCACTTGAATAAAAGTATACCGTTTGAGCAGTATAAAAAGTATTGAAAAGTATAACAAAACAACGGGCAGATGGGGAGTGTCTGATGATTGCATATAGCGCCGAAGTTACTGGTCTTTACCATTCTTTCCTCTGCATTTCCTGGAGTACAAAAGAAATAGCATACAGCAACATGCGGGGACTGGCAGGAACACTCAATAAAACTGAATAAAAAGAAAAGCAAGTGACGGTGAGATACGAAGAAGGCAGCTTCGCCAGCGTTTGTGTGTCAGAACCTTTTTCTTGTTTGGCGTTAGTATGCATCGTGGTACACTGCAGAGCTATAGCGCGTCTTTAGTGAAAACAGCCGTGTCAGATGGGGTTGTATGGATTGATTCTGAACGCGACTGAGAGAATGAAAAGTGAAAAAAAAAAAAAAGCTAACCTTTACAAGGATCATATATTGCACCGGCTGTTACAGACTGAAATCAAATGTATGCTTTTATTCTAAAACAGTAAGAATAAGAGCAGTTTACTTCTCAAAACGGAGGGGCGCAGGCTCGAACTCGTGACCCCTTGATTCCCAAGCGGGGACTGAGTCTATTGAACCACGGAGGCAGTTACAACAAAGTGGTGTCAATGTCGCATGTTAAGGCGGCTTTTTGTTTCTGCAGTTATATTTTTGAATAAAAGCGCAATTGTGTTATTCTTGTGAAAATGTTTCTTTGCTATTTGGACTTCAGGCTTCATACATTATATAGTTTATGCCTACATTTTGTCATCTACTACTAGAATATAAAAAACGTTTCTGTTTTAACAATCTGTTGACACAGATTACTGTAGAAACTGAACAGACATGAAATGCGTGTGTTCCAAATAACGATCTATTATTTCCCCTCTAAAACTCTACTTCACTCCCAGATACTCAATCAAGGCATGAGCTGGGAGAAGTTCGTGCACGTTCTAAATTGGTGGGGGGATGGAATAGCCGGCTGCTCCTAGCTTCTCTTTATCAGCACATTTAGAAGACAAAGGGCGCTGGCGGAGAGGTGTGAAGGGATTTAAGAAGCAGTTTAAGGTGGGACGGAATTACGAGTTTTTTCGTAGGCTCTGGTAATTCCAGTGTTAATAGTTGTTGATATTCTCTGGGATATTGTATGTTGTTGTTTTCATCTTCCGCACGATCACCACCAATTGTTTCAGTATAGTCCATTGATACACATTTAACCATTTGCAGCGTAACCGTTCGACATTTTTGGATGCATTTAACCAATTAGACGTATAACCAATCAACATTTTTGAAATTTTTTTGTTTGACTTTCTCAGTGCTAGGATTGCACGTGTACTCATTTTTTATGTTGATAACTTTTCGTGATAAAATTCTTCAATAAGATTTGGACATAATTAGTCTTCTTTAATTGGGAACTAAAAATGAGGAAAACATTAAAATGTATAAGAGTGGAGAGCGTGTCTGACAAAAGCATTCACACAAATGAGAGTTGAGAAGACTGGTCTTTTTTGAAAATGTTTGAGAGGAGGGCGTGACTTGAAAAAATCTCAAGGCAAAAGTCTTTTCTCGTGGGACTTGAAAAAATCTCTCTTCCAAAAAGTCTTGTCGCGTCAAACAATTTTTTTATATAATAGAGAGACAAGTTTTTGTTACACCTAATAACCTTTTATTTAAAAAAAAAAATTCAACATTTTTGGCTCATTCTTCTGGGTTAAACATAACACTGAGTTCACTGAAAGTAAATATAAACATTTGCACAAAGTAAGTAGAAATGTTAAGACTTTAATCCACAATGGGAAGTCTGAAATTTGAAAATACACCTTATGAAAATGACCTGAGACTAATCACTATCCACATCAAGACAGTGTACAGAAGCCACCACGTAGGCTAACAGAATATTAGTGTATAAAGCATGATGTGCAGAGTACAAGTCAAGGGAGGTTTTACTTAAGCTTTGAAACACATTGGAGTGGTCCACTTTGAGTGCAATTTTGATCTCCAGGTAGTCAAATGACAAAGCAGCACTAAAAAAAATCCAGAGAAGAGCAACTTGGCTGATTAAGGACTGCATGGAATGAGTTATGAGGAAATATTAAAGAAGTTGCAGCTATTCATCTTAAGCAAACAGAAATTAAGAGGTGACATGACCGAAGTGCTTAAATGTATTAAAGAAATTAGTAAAGTGGATCCATGATATTACTTTAAAATGATTTCAACAAGAACATGGAGACACATTTGAAAACTTGTTATGGGTAGGTTTTGTACAAATGTTAGAAATGTGTTCTTCTCACAGAGAACTACAAACAAATGGAATAAATTACCAAGCAGTGTGGTACAGAGTAAGACTTTAGGAACCCTCAAATTTTGGAGAAAACAGGTGGACTGGATTGGTAAGCTTTGTTGGGTTGAATGGCCTTTTCTTGTCAAAAATGTTCTAATGTTCTAAAGATAATACAAGTTACCTAAAATATCCATTGGGTGAATTGTGTGGAGCATGTCCTTGAACATAATATATATTGAAGATGAAGATTTATATTATATATACAAATACATACTGTATGTAGAATACTGTAAACCAGCCAAAGGTTTCAGAAGACCCACAATTTTCTATTTTTCATTGAAATGTTAGCAGTTCAAGTAAAGCAAATAACTTGAAATGGTACAAAGGTAAGTGGTAAACTGTCAGCAGTTAAAAGTAGTTTAAGTTACGAAAAACTAAAAAATAATTTGCAAAGTTACAAAAATGTCTTATCAGGAAGCAGGAAATGGGTTAACAACCTACAGCTTTTCTGCAGGAACAGAAATTAATTAAGCCTTGGAAGTTGATACAAACAATCCCAACAGGTGTCACAACTTTTTTTTTTCTATCATTAATCATTGGACTTGAGTGCTTACATTTCAGTAACAACTAGAAAAAAGGGAATGTTCTACTAACTTTTGACCAGTAATGAAAACATAAAGTGAATACCACATTTCAAGTGCAAGTTGTATATGTAAAAGTGACTTTGCTATGCAAATTCCAAGTACACAATGAGAACTGCAAATATGAAAACTAATTGTCTTGACATTTAAATGTTTGCTACTATCAATAAAAGCAATGCTTGATTAAAATGTGATGTGAAAGAACATGCTGTACTAGTCTGCAAAAAGAAATTATGAGTAACAATGACTGTTTCTTTAGAAATACAGTTGACTGGAGCTTTGCCAGGTACAACTTTGAAAAAGAAACTTATATGTAGATCTTAAATGTTAAATGTTCATGAAGCTATGGCATAATACCAAACAAAAGTCTAATGTAACTGTTGTCTTTGCTAATGTTAGAAAGTGTTGTAAATGCTGTTCTTAAATTTTACTGGTAACAAAGACAGAAGTTTTGAGGTATAGAGTGTCAACGTGTTACATGCCGATACAACATGCATGAAATAATTCCACTATAATCTGTAAAAGTGACACTAATGGTCCTAAAAACCTAAATGTAATATGTTAAAATCAGTTGTTAATGTAAACACACAAATATATTAATATATAAAAAATATTTTCCCCAGAGTGTCACACAACTTTTTATATTCTCCGATCATATCTATTGACAGCACATCCATGGTCCACAGTCACAGTTATAAATAACAAAAATATAATTGTTCAGTTTACAGAGGAAAACACAGCATAAATATCAATGAGAGAGACTGAAGATGGCTAGAGTATTGCTAATTGGGTATGTCATGTCTTCTCCTTGGTTATTTGTGGATTCATTTTGAATTGCTAAAAAATGGTTGAGAATTTCATAATGTTTCAAACAAATTCTGTTTATATTTTTCTTACCAGGAGCTTTTATCATAAACATTTCTCCAAAATCTACTTGCCACAGATGGCAAAACAATTCAAAACATTATTAAATAATAGTAACTCAGAAAAAGTTGGAAACCTTTCAATTTTCTAATAGTTACCTGAGCTATTTTTTTAACAGCAAAAGACATGTTTTATAGACAGAAAAAAGCTGTACTCAGTGAATTACAATTTGCCCTGAACAATATTATTATTCATGTGAGTGCTATATACATCATTTCCTTGACCACTTATTAATAGAACTTCCAACAGAATAGAAAAAAATATAGTAAAATATTTTAAGAAGTCCTGATATTTCAAAGCCTGTATTGAAGGAATATTTCATAATGTATATCCAATGGCATGCATTGGAATATGACAAATGTTCATTGTGATCAGCGGTAGATGCCAAAGAATTTTCTCAATTATTTAGGGGACTGGCATTCCATTGCTCATTAGTGAAACTCTAGAATAGTCAGAACAGAGTATCATAGTTCTTGAGGTTGAATTTTAACCTGGCAGTTCCACAACAGCATCATACCGTGCAATTAAAAAAAAAAAACATATAAAGCGTAGTGCTGCATCAATAAAAGGAAAGCTGAAGCACGGAAATTGTACCCCACATATTACTGAGATTGGCTGTCTCAATCATGACTGTCCATGATCCATGACAACCTTCAGACGGACATAACAATAGAGACTTTTATTCATTCATATTATTGGTGAAGTAGAATGGTATTGCATGTCCTGCTCTGAAAGTCAACTCATAGGGTATTCATTTGAGCCTTTTATAAAAGGGTGGTGATGGATGTTGTGGGGGCTGCTAGAAATGTTTACGAGGGCATACCAATACAGTTCAGTAATTGTTCAATAACCTTGTGATAGGCATGTAGCTTGCAGGTGGCCTCTGGGAATGATATTGTTATAGAACGTGTGGGTCTATTTTCTTGTGTTGGCATCTACAAGGCAATCTTGACCAATTAGAAGATTCTTATCACCATTAATTTACTTAAAGATATGAATAAACTCTTAAAATTTCACTTATTTGTACTTAACATTCACAATTAGGTAACCTTAAGGAATGTATCAGCAAGTAACTGAAACATCTGAAAAATAGTTCAAAAACAGTCCTAAGATTAATTTATTCACAGCTTTTCTATGTTTATTGGGAGGTATAGCAAGATTTAAATGAGTTTTCTACATCTTCCATTTTGTCACAACTGGCAGTTAGACATACAATTGAACACTGCACACCATAAACAGTAAACCATAATAGGATTGTTTGGGTATACATAGTTAAAAAGTACATACTCTTGGTGAACTGTTCACAACAATGGGAATGCAACTTAAGGTTGTGAGTGGTATACTTAATAATGCTAGTAAAATATTAAAAAACAAACCCTATAATTTCAGCTGACAAAACATATTTGTGAGAAAGTTAAGAATGCTACTGTATCTTGATATCTTGGGGATTTTGAGCTATAACAAACTACCAGAAAAAAATGTAGAAAGTATGTGAAGTTTTCAGCTTGATTCCTTCATTTTCACTGATTGAGATCTGAATGTAATCTAGAAGTGAAAACTCAGCTAATTAAAACACTGATTTAACATTTTATTGCTCCGTTTGGCCTTTGTTGTTTTTCATAAAATGTTTGACTTATTTTATCGAGTCACTCTGTGAGACATCCTGAGACTTCGGGGATCCCACAAAGTTGCTGGAGATCATGGCCGGCCTGTACACTGGTAGTGTGAATGCTATGCAGGATGGAAACAGAACCTCTGCGTTTTTCCCTGGTGATTCTGGGGTTCATCAGAGGTGTGTTATTGCTCCTACTCTATTCAATGCTTGCATGGACAGAGTGTTGGGCAGGGTCGGGGACATCTGTTGGTGAAGAAAGATTCACTGATCTTGACTTTGCCGATGATGCTGTGATCTTCATAGATTTAATGGAGGCTCCGATTGGGGCTCTTGGGAGTCTGAACGAGGAATCACAGTATCTGGGCTTGCGACTGTTCTGGATAAAAAACAAGATCCAGGCCTTTAAGGACCTCTTGAGCACATCCATCAGCAGTGTGTCTGTCTGTACAGAGAGAATGTCGAACTTATCGAGAGGTTTACTTACCTCTGCAGTGACTCTTCCTATGAAGTCAGTAGACAAATTGACAGGGCATGGGGGGTCATGAGGTAACTGGAAAGAAGCATGTGGCACTCCTGATATCTTTGCAAAATGACAAAGGTCCTGATGATTCCTATTTTGCTATATGGTTGCAACACATGGACGCTATCCAGCGACCCGAGACGAACACTGGAATCCTGACATGACATGATTTACACAATGAATGTATTGTCATTATTGCAGCTTGGCAAAGCATCCATTTATCCATCTTTAGACTATTTGTCTAAGCCAGTGGTCTCCAACACGTCGCTCACAAGCTACCAGTAGCTCGCAAACCCTTTCCAAATAGCTTGCCAAAGGGTTAATGAACGGAAACTGACGCGTAAGTGAGGGGGCCCCACCTGGTTCCACATTCCTGACATCAAGCTTTCCCCTCCCCTCCACAGTCTCTGTCTTGGATTTAGCATGTATAAATCGGTCCTGCAAGCAAACTATGATACTTAGTGCGATGAGAGAGGTCACAAAATCAACCGGAATGTTCAAGAAAATTATACAAAAAAACCCAATCTAAATCCGTTAAGTAGTTCTCTCGTGAAAAGCGGACAGACATACAGACATTGGATTTTATATATTACATATTAGTAACCCTTCAAAATAATGTGCAGTTAAAGTCTCAACAGCATTCTCAGCATTTCTGGAGCTTATTAGAGCCAGATAACTATAAGAATATTCACCAAGCAGCTATGAAAATATCTGCTTTGTTTGGGTCTACATAACTCTGCGAGTCTGACATGAATGTCATGAAATCAAACGTCAGAACAAGACTGACAGTTGAACATTTAAATGATTCCATAAGAGTGAACCTAAGTGGGTACACTCCACCATACACCTTTCTTGTTGACTCCACGCAGTGCCAGTCCTCTCACTAACTAAAAAACACATCACACATGTAACTGGACCTGTGAATACTCTTGTGAAGTGAAACAGTGACCTGTAACAAAATGACAAATGAATAAGTAATATCTGTGTATTTGTAATTGCACTGTTTTGTTTTGACAGCATTCATGTTTTAATTGCATAGTGTGAGATACACTAGAAAATGCATACAGACATACAAAATGAACTTGCAGGTGAAATAAATATTTTTTGTGATGTTTTAATGCAAAATGTGAGTAGTGGACACCAACGTTTTGTAAATGTTCAGGCAAAACAAGCTTATTCAGTTTGTTTGGGTCGAAATAAGCTATGAGAATAAACGTTAGAAAACATGAGTAGCTCTCTGCCATTTTCATTTTGTAAAAGTATCCCTCAGAGGAAAAAAGGTTGTAGACCCCGATCTAAACTGTGTAAGTGGTTTTGTTGTCATACCATCCATACACAGTATTGCAGCATACAGTGGCATGAAATAATGTCCCCAAGAACCACAATGCAACATATACATAAACACAGGCCAAGTGCAAGATACGTAATAAACTAATAAAAAAATAGGTAAGTGAATCAATAGTAATAATTTGAAAGAGATAATAAATTAATAAATAAATAAACAACAACTACTAATGATAAAAAAAACAACAGTAGTAAAAAGTGTAACAAAAATACTACATATAAACAAGCTACTAGGAGCAAATCAAAGGGCAGAGGAACAGAGTTCAGAGTCCAGATAGCTAAAGGGCAGAAGCTGTTGTAGAACCTGGCATAACTGGTCCAGTTGCTGCAATACCTTCAGTCAGATGGAATTAGGACAAATAGATCATAAGAGGCCTGGAAGCAGCCCTTCACAATGCTATAGGCTTTGTGGATGCAGTCCTTCTTGTCTTTAATCAAGGAGAGAGAGGTACCAATGATCTTTCCTGCTGTCACTATCTGTTGTAGGACATCATATTCAGAGACAATGCCATTCCCAAACCAAACAGTGGTGCAGCTGGTCAGAACACTATCGATGGTGCTCCATACTGTGAGAATTGGGGGAGGTAGGCTTGCCTTTTTCAGCTGCCAAGGAACAGGAGTCACTGCTGCACCTTCTGGACTATGGAGGTGGCGTTATTGACTAAGTAAGGTCAGCTGTCAGGTGCACGGCAAGTAATACGGTGCTCTTGAGCAATTCCACTGCATTGCTTTTGATGTGCAGTGGGGGTGTGGAAAGCATAGCCTTCCTGAAGTTACCAATCATCTTGTACATATTAAGAGACGGATATTTGCACTTACACCAGTCTGCCAATCATCACATCTCAATTCTCTAAACAAATTCGTCCACACTGCTAATGAGACCCACCACAACTGTGTCATTTGCACACTTTATGATGATGCTACAGCTATAAGCAGATGTACAATAATGAGTCAGCAGAGTAAACAGATTTTGATGGATTACACAGCCCTGGGGGCACCAGTGCTCAGCATGATGGTATTAGAGATGGCAGACTATCCATTGCTGTGTTAGGAAGTCCATAATCCATTAGCATAGGAAAGTGTTATTTCCTATGAGCTACTGAGGGATGATGGTACTGAAGGCTGAACTAAAGTCAATGAAAAACATTTTACCATAATTGTCTCTTTTCTCCAGATGAGACAAGGACAGATGAAAAGTAGATGATACTGCATCTTCAGTGGAACTGTTTGGCCGATAGGCAAACTGGACAGGGTCATGTGATTTGGGAAGTCCTGCTTTCAAGTGGCCCAAGATTCGCCTCTCAAAGCACTTCATGGTAACAAGTGTGTGTGCTATAAGTTGATAGTCAAGGACGCAGCAGACATAGAAATTCTTTGGCACAGGTATGATGGTGGTGGTTTTGATGATGGGGATGACTGACTGAAATGTTGAAGATATAGATAAAGATACCCATCAGCTGGTTTGCCCATTACCTGAGCACTTGGCCAGGTATGTTGTCTGGTCCAGGAGCTTTGCGTGGGTTTACATTCAACAAAGTTCTTTTCATGTCAGCAGTGGACAAACACAGTACCTGTTGTTCCTGAGGAGGGATAGACCTCCTTGCAGGTATATCATTTAGAGCATCAAACTATGCAGAGAAGTTATTTAGTTCAGGGAGGATAAATCAGTGTTTGCTTGAATTACCTGCCACATGTGTCTCTAGTGTCCTGAAAGTGACTGTACATTTTCTTGCCATACTATCTCTTAGCTGTTTTGATGCAAGGTTTGACCTCGCTTGTACTATAAATGCACCTTATCTGCAAGGTCCAGCTCACGGTGTCTCAGTGACATGGCCTAACCTACAAAATGAAGACAAACGATCACACCAAGAAAATATATGAACTCACTGAAAAGCACTTCATTTAAAAGCATACGACAGAGTGTGGAGATAACAAAATATTAAATATCCAGGTCATTGAATATTCCTTGAAGTCCAGTTAAATCAATCATTAACAAACAGAAAGAGTCTGGCACATCTGTAAATTTGCCAAAACAGGCAGTCCAAAAAAGTGATTGTGCAAGAAAAAGACCTATGACAACTCAGAAGGAGATACAATCTACAATGGCTATGATTAGAGAAATTGTGCATACATCTCTTCCTGGGAGTTTAACCAGTCACAGCTTTATGGAAGAGTGGCGAACAGAAAGCTAACGTTGGATAAAACATCTCGGCAGAAGGCACATGGGAGACTCTGAAGGCAACTGGAAGAAAGTTTTATGGGGTGATTTGACCAAAAATTAGATTTTTGGCCATCAGACTAAACACCATGTTTGAAGTCTGCACACTGTCAAAAAACATCCCTACCATGAAACATGTTGGTGGTAGCTTAATGCTTTGGGGATGCTTCTCTGCAGAAACCTCTGGAAGGCTTGTGAGGGTAGAGGGAAATGTAAATGTGTGAAAAATAGAGGGGAATCTTGGTATGTTTTTCAGCAAGATATGACCCCAAGCATAAAGCCAAAGCTTTATGGAATGGCTTAAAAACAACACTGGTAACATCCTGGGGTGGCTTAGTCAGAGTATACAACTCTGTCCAATTTAGTATTTGTGGCTGGGCTTAAAATTGCTCTTCATTTAAAATCCCCACACAACCTGACAGAGCCTGAGCAGTTTTGCAAAGAATGAGGAAAAACGACTTTGTCCAGATGTGGAAAACTGACAGAGAAAGACTGGTGCACACAGATTTAAGGCTATCAAAGGACTGAAGGGGGAAATATTCATGCAACCAAATACTTAATGTTTCATATTTGCAATTAATTTACACTACAGAAAACTATTTTCATTTTGACATTAAAGATTTTTTTTATCCTGATCAGTGTCAAAAGTCAAATTAAATCCATCATGATTCAAAAATGTTTAATAAAATGTAATTATTTCCAAAGAGCTGAATACTTTTTATAGGTAGTGTATATTTGTTAACACTGAGAAAATTGAGACCACTTTTTACTTTTTCCACAAAAACCATATTTACATTGCTAGCTTATTTAATGAATAAAGTACTGTATCAGCATTTCTTTTTATTTATTTGTTTTGATTCTTTTTTTACCTTGTTAAACACTGGGTCCTATCTGGGTATATTAGAAAAGGTAATAGTTCTGTAAAATAATATTCAGAAAGTTGTAAATAAAATGGTATATTCATTTGTGTGTCAGGAACCTGTTTATTTATCAAATTAATCAGCAAATATGCAACATTTCCTTGTAAACATATTCATTTTTTATTTGGACATAAAATATAAAAAAACTTGTTTTCCACTCAGAAGCAGCCCACAATATATACAGTATATATAACAGTTCATTAGTAATGCAAGGATTCTTCAAGTCTATTCCTTTCATATTTAAACATTTGCTCTTTACAAACTTTAATACAATTGTGAATTGCAACCACGGAGTCTGATGTAATAGTAAGCATATGGAAGATTTATAGTTATTAATCTTATGCCATTCCAAAGTAATTTTAAATGAAATGTTTCCAGATATATAATATTTTCTTGGCTTGCTTTTTTTTTTAAAGTTATCCTGCTGCATGTTAAATTTCAAGTAAAAGATGCATCAAATATCTGCGTCTATCTTGCTCTCTCAGAAAATACTCCACAAACTACTGCAACCTATAAAATATCTGAAAAAAATTTTCAATGCAAATTTTTCAGTAATGGAAAAAGTATGTCTCCCCACATGGAAACTGAAGTTTAGGGGTCAAACGTAATGTCACACAAATAATTGGCATATGAGGGTGCCCTGCTTGGCATAAGTTCAGTTTACACTTTTGAGGGTTCTTTCAGGGCATGAAGTTTGAACAGGCCTTGTTCAAGAACTTACTTGTGGACACGACTGACTGGAGTTGTGGCTAAAAAGTAGTGCCTAAGAGGACAACAATTCAATCAATTGTAGGTAGACAAGACAGTGAATGAAATCCAATATTGTGCAACAAGAAAAATGTTCTATAGGTCAGCTTAAATCTTAATATTTTGTGTCACGAATAATTATCACATAAATAACTGTATTTAGTGATTAATTAATAACACATAAAAACTTATGAAAGAACAATTTAAAAAAAGTTCTTGCCTTTTACACTTTTTAAACTGAACAAACTGAGTAAGAGTTTGTTGGTAAAAACGAAGACATTAAGCGATAATTTATACAATTATCATCACTAGCAGGTTAAAATCCATTCTCCAGTTTTTCAAAGGTTAGCCAGTTTCCTCAGCTCTTCATGGTCTATCCACTCTGTAAGACAAAGTCTATTCTTATATCATCCACCACCAACTCCAACAACCTTCTTTGGCCTCCCTGAAGGCATCAATCTTTTCAGCTCCATCTTGCGGCACCTAGTTTCCTTGATTATCTTTTGCCTTCCCAAACCATTATAGTCTGCTTTTCCTCAGCAAAACAGTAATTGCCTGCACACAAAATCCTTCTCTTAAACTCATCATTCATCTTCATCTCTATCACTGTGACATTCCATACACTCACCTGATAATTTGTATTTACATTCTTTTCAGAACTATTCCAAATTCATCAGCCATGCATTACTCCTATAAATCATAATACTCCCCCACATGCTCATAAAGCTCTCATTAAACTTTCCCTCCAATACCAGAAAGATTTCTTTGTAAGTAATAACGCTGGACAGCTCCCGGAATTTCTTACTTGCATCTCTTACTCTTGCTACCATTATTTTACCTGCACCTCTGTCTGTACACAATTTGTCACTCACCTAACAGAACTTCTCTAATTTGTCCCAAACAATATTTCAGCATTCTGCATTCCTTTCAGATACGTTCTACAAGCATATTTCACAGTTGTTGCTTGCAGATTACCTTTAACATCTTTACATTTTTGACATCCAAAAGCAGAAATTAACAGGTCACAAAATGTACGTGAATGTATGTAGACAATGCAATGACGAAAAAGGCCAGTAGCAATTCTTTAATAATATTAGACATGCTACTCAGCAATAGCAAGATTTTGAGAACTGATATTTTGGTCAGGTTTAATTAAGACATCGGAAAGCTGGTAATCTTTCCAGCTGTACTGAAAACACTCCTTAAAGCTTACTTTATAAGAATATACATAGGTACTTTATGGCCAGTTTAATCATCAACTGGATTCATGATTGGCATGTTTTCTAAATCACCTAATGCTAAATTCACTGTCAAACTGTTATAGGCACTGTTTGAGTTTATTGTTTTGGATAAAAGCCATCTGGTTCTATTCTAAAGTATTCAGAATGTTCTCCTGCAAAATAATTTTAAAATCAGAAATGTACAGAGATGTGTTCATCTTTCTGTTAGAAGCCAGTTTAGTTTTCCACAATAAACCTTTCATAGCATAATCTGCATCTATTTTTCAAACTCTCATTTGAATGGTTATAACTAAACAAATAAAATAATGTGAAAGATAAAAAAATCTACGCCATTTCTTAAGTCTTGCTTTCAAGAATCTTTTCCTGGTCGTGTGCGTTGCGCTCAGTCTGTTGATGTCTGTTGATTCTTTAAAGGCAGTGATCAACAACTGGTTCTGAACCTGTCGTCGCTGCTAATCTAGTTCTAAATATACTGTGCTTAACGTTAAAACTGGAACTTTTTTGCAAAAAAACATTAAACATATATGTGTATAAAAGATCCGCTGAATAAATGAATACATTCATAAACTGTTATATTTAATAAATATTAAAATACGATGTACATATGCTTTTTACTTTTGCTTTTGCACTTTCAACAAGTAAATAAAAATTCAAGTACGTATACCTTGATTTCTTTTGCTCTGTCTTGCTCAGCACGTTCGGATCTCTTCATGCTGCCGTCTTGTATTTCTTACTTCCTGTTGTTTAAATCCCCGCCTATTTTCACTACTTTATTGATCAAATATGATAATGGTATTTGTAGTCACATGTAAGCAAGTGGTGATTAACTCGAAGGGTCGAGGTGTAATTATAAACTTCAATTCCCCAAATGCATTGCAAAGAAGAGGGTGAAGAAAAGCAGCTTACAGAGACGGTGAACACTACAACTCCCGAGGTACATTTCGTTTACAACCGACTCACTCAGGCGCATTTTGAAACGGAAGCAGGAAAACGGAGATGGTTTTGTTGTGTTATAGCAACAGTCGCTATAGAGAAGGTTTTTTTTTTTATTTCCCAGGGCAGAGGTAAGTAATTGAAATGAAATAAAGATGAAGAAGCTATAGTATTGAATCGAAATACCCATTTTTAATTTAGAATTATTATGTAGTGGTTTTTACGTTTATGTAATTGACTGCAACCTAAAGGTAGAGCTTTTTATATAACACGTTTCATGTTTCTTCATACTGTTCCGCAAAAACCCCTATACTTAGATTATGTCCACTGCATGGGGTGTCTCAGCAATTTAAAATGTTACTTGCAGGCTCATACTGTATTAGTAAAGTTAAAGTACTTCATTAGAATGTTGCCCATTTTGTTTGTGCTCGGATATTGCTGAACCTGTGTAAAAAACTGAAAGTTTTAAAACCTGAGAAAACACACAGCAGCAACTACTCTACTGTATTATAAAAGGAGGGCTATATGATGCAGATTGCTGAAGTACAAGACTATCAGGATGTGTGATACTTCCTGTCTTGACATAACGGTAATAGACTAGATAGGATGGCACAGCGGACGTTTGGAGTACCCAGTTTGAACACTTGAAAGTTGTGCTTTATTTTTGAATGATATTGTCATCATCTGAATGATCTTTTGACAAAAGCATGTGTCATTTTGAAACAGACTGTTGTAACGGTTGGTATGAAAAACTTAAACTGATGTTCACGAGTCAGGGTGGAGACAGCTGTGAAACTGACCAGTGGATCAGTATAGTAACCACAGTGGTAGTAGTGGTAAGGCAGAAGCTAAGTCATTGGAGAAAGCTTTCTACTTCTAATTGTACCTTGTCAGTTATTTTCTCCAGTGCAAAAATGTATTGCCAAATGGGGATAAAAATTAAAACTCCTTATTTTAAATTTTTTTTGTCCTCTCAGAAAAGGGTAGCTTGCTATGTTGGGGGTATATACCTCAAATGAAAAAAATGTATGAACATCTTTTTCATCAATAAGGGAAGAGTGGATCACAAGTCAAAAGCCTGAATTGACACTTGGCTTTTTGAAGAACTTGTTTGAGTAAAAAGATTGTGAGACTCTCTTGACCTAGAAGTGATTCTGTAGGATGGCTGAAGCAATATATAGGAACAGAGTCTGCTTCTCAAATGTAGAGTGTGCCAGTGAGTGAGCCTTGTGCCCTGTGTTGGAGTCCACAATATGTTCTGAAAGTTCCTCTAATCTATAATTCTTTTTAATAATAATAATTGCAGGCTAAGGGTATTGCTCAAGGGCCCAACAGAGCAGAGTCCTTATTGGTATTTACAGGATTCATACCGGCAACCTTCCGATTGCCAGTGCAGATCCCAAACCTCAGAGCCACCACAATATCATCACCTAAATACAGTAACATTTTGTCAGCTGATCACCAGATACACTTTCTCAAAGATGGCAAAGTTTATCTGTGGAAATTCAGGGTTGGGAAAGTGTTGCAGTAAATGCAGGCTCAAGACTACAGAGTAAGAAGGCATTTACAAAATTTGGTGGAAAGGGGTGTTCGTTTATAATACTGTAGCTAACTTTTATGAAATAGGACATGGTTATACAGTATTTAATCATTGTATATCTTGAAATAGCATAAACATATATTGTTTCAGGAAATGGCATATTTTTTCTTCCAATAAAAACTGTTCAAAAATATCCAAATTACATTGGAAACTGCCTTCAAGGAAACATTGGAGGAGAGTGCAGCAGGGCTCAGGGACAAAGTGTGTCATTCGAATCATTGAATACTATTTCAGAATCAATAGTTCAGATTTTTGATAACATTTTTAGAAAGTTTTGTATCAGCCTTTTAAAGTTTAATATCACATTTAGTTAGACAGGTTAGTGTGTATACATAATTCTCATCCATGTTTCAAAGAATTATTTTTTTTTTGAAAAAGTGCTCTTTGTCAAGGTTTGGTATTTACTGCAGGCATTTCTTAAGAGCTGGCTACAAACAGAAAATAAAGTTAAGACTGACGAACTATATAGTGCTATTAATTAATAATTGTCAATACAATAGGAAAAGACTGTGTGGACTTGTACTTATCTACAACATTCCAAATTCACGTAATATTTTTCAGTGCCTTTTTAAAATGAAATTTTAAAGTTTTTTTTTTTAGTTTTTTTTTTTTTACAACCCTGTTACACATTTCATTAGTTTTATAGTTATAACAGTCAGTCAGTCAGTCATTTTTCTAACCAATTTAGTCCTGAACAGCCACTTGGCGTCTCTGCCGCTCGCGTATGTGGATTTCACTTTCACCAAACAACAAATCTTTTAATTCTGGCAGATACGCCTCTTCATTAGGAAGAAACACTACTTTTCTCTGATGGCAACACGAATTAGATGATCTACAAGTCTCAGACTTAAAGTTTCAATCCAAACAATGTATTCAAACTCTTTTCGCTGTTCACCAAGTAATAATTACTGTTTGTTTGCGCTAATGTGATCTTTACTATAATTTTTTTCAGACTTGCAAATTTTAGTACTTTCATTATTTCTCCCCTGCTCTGCATGTGTATCACACCAATGTTTTTTAATTCTTTACGACACTCTACTTTGTCATCTACTCTTTGTCTTTTATTTCCAGCCCCGGACGTGGTTAAATCTCTTGGCAAAAAGTCTCGCCTCGTGGGACGTGAAAGTATCTCACTGAAAAAGCCGCGTCTCGTCCCAGGTTAAAAAGTCTTATCCCATCCCAGGATTTTTTTTTATTATAATAGAGAGATATTTCTGTAAGTACAGTACAGTTAATTTGGAAATTATAAGATGATATATTCTCAGCAAAAGGAAATTCTATAATTTGATACCAAGTTTTCTAAAGGTGGATGATTAACTCTTATTTAACATTCACATGCCCATATGCCCTCTGATAACAATCTTGCTTTATATTCTGTTTAATTTTCTTAGTCATTTATCATGTTGTCAGACAGATTTGCTGTTAAAAATGCTAATAATAATTTGAAAACAGCTTAGAATTCTTCACGTTTGTAACATAGTAAAACTTGCCTAGCAAAAATTAAACTTTTTCTGAAAATACTTGTTAGTGTTACAATTTTTTTTTTTCATTGAAGACACAGGCAACCAGTTACCCTCTTTGTAGATCTTAGGTACACGTAATGTGCTAGATTTGAATTTGTCCATCCATCCGTCCGGCCATCCATCTATTTTCCAACCCACTATGTCCTAACTACAGGGTCACGGGGGTCTGCTGGAGCCAATGGATTTGAATTTGTGATCAAGATTATTTTGCGTAACAGAAATAAATTTAGTTATTAAAGTTATGCCAAAATCCCTAATCTTATGTGTAAACAAGAACATATTTTTAAATTTGAGCGGTTTTTGTTACCTCCTGCCTTAAAGGTATAGTAGTTGTATCTTTCACTTTTATATGTTTTTATTTCATTCATTAAATGAGCAATTATAAAATACAGCGTAATAGTACAGATCATGATGCTGACTAATGTTTCTAATACAATTTTAAACAAATGCCTGCCTTAACTTTTTTCTTCATGAATTTCTTAATGTATTAATTAGTAACTGATAAACATAGAAAAATTTACACTTTTAATTTGCTTTTATACAATTACACACTTTGAAACTTTTTTAGTGATCAGGTCCCAGATAAATTTTGATTTATTACAAGTAAACTTATAATATAAATATAATTATCTAGATGAAATACAAACTCCAACCGTATCTAATTGCATTCATTAATGCAGCAGGGAAGTGAAGGTTGTACTGGAACTTTAAACATCTGACATATTTTTACTGTTAATATAAGAAGCAGGAATATATTGATGCTAAATTTATTAACACCATTGTCCCATCCTTCATTTGCTAATTTTTAGCTTGTGACCTAGATCTCTAGATCTAAGCAGTAAATCTGCAGTAAAATGTGTAAAATTCAATCAATTGTTTAAATGTTTATACATGGGTAATTTCTAACAGTAGACAATCTAACCTCTTTGTATTCAAATCATGCCTATAAAGTGGTCCACTATTGACATGGATGATTGTCATACCTTTAACTGAAGCTGCACCTGGACTAATACTATAATTTTAAGCAATTTGTAGAATCGGGTGCTCCTAATGCAAACATGTATAGATTTGTGCTTAGTATTTTTTAAAAATGTTATCAAATTTCAAAGTATAGATTCAGAATATTATACTTTTAATTTATTTAGCATTTCCCAAGATGGCACTAAAACATTAAGCTCCTGTTTGAGTAGTAGATAAAATATAAAGAACTTAGGTGAGGTAAATGGAATAATTAGGTTGAATCTATTAACATGATTATAAGGTGGAAAACAGAAAATATATCTTACGATTTAAAATATGATACCACTGTTCTTTCATCTGTGTCTCTTTAACCAAAACTAATAAATAAATTGAATATTATTTTTTGTAAATCCAGAAAAATATGCATAGATTCACAGAGTATAATAAATGGTAGTGCACATGCTATACTGCCATCTACAGTACACAGTTTTCTGGTAGTCCTCCCAAAACACACTTTCTATATGATTTATAGATACTCGGTACTCCCTGCGTGGAGTTTGCATGTTCTCCCCGTGTCTGCTTGGGTTTCCTCCCACAGTCCAAAGACATGCAGGTTAGATGCATTGGCGATCCTAAATTGTCCCTATTGTGTGTACGTGTGTGTGCCCTGCGGTGGGCTGGCGCCCTGCCCGGGGTTTGTTCCTGCCTTGTGCCCTGTGTTGGCTGGGATTGGCTCCAGCAGACCCCTGTGACCCTGTAGTTAGGATATAGCGGGTTGGAAAATGACTGACTGACAGATGTTAAGCAGGTGCTTCGGACTTTAATCCAGCTATCAGTTACTTCACAAAGCCGAACAAAGTATCTGTGTGTTATTGCTGTAAATCACAGAACCTAAAGTTATTTTTTGTCAGGTATAGTATAGAATATGTTTCATACTACTAACAAAAGCTGTTACATAAGGTCAAGCAAAAGACAATGGATCTCCATTAGCCAAACAAATGAGAAGTTTATTACCAGTTGTATTACATCTGAGTCTTTCTTTAGTACATCAAAAGGCACCCAGGAGATTTCTAACTTATTTTTCTGAACATGTTTGATTGTAATTTTTTTTAATATATGTTACATTTAATAATGATATTTATGTTACTTATTTTGTCTTTCCTATTAAACTTAGTATGAAAGGATACTTGAAATTAATGCCAGTTAACTGTCTTACACTGACAGCACCCAGCATTTGTGTTATTTTTTTGTGTCATGCATTCTCAACAATTCTGAAGCACCAAATTTGTGCGTTTTTGAATAACAGCATTGCATTTTTTCCTGTCACATTCCACATTTTAAATCAAACTGTTTATCCACCCTTAGTTAACATTAAACTAGATAGGTAGGCTCCAAAACTGATGGATAAATAGATTACTCACTTAAGTTATTTTTATAGATATTTAAATGCTGATATTGGGCTCTTAACCTTAGACTGTGTTTCTGAAGTGTGTTAAGGTGAATATTTAGTTGCATTCAAGGATGAAATTAAAAAGTGTGGCTTTTTACATGTTCTTTCATTATAAAGGCTGCATATTGCTTTAGTACCCTAAGTGGCGCAAAGGGCTGATAAAATTAAATAGGATATACATAAACAGTTTAGTTTTTTATTAGTCGAAGATGATGCATAACTTTCTGAAATCAAGAAATGGAGCATTTTGTAAATCTTGGAGAGAAAATGGTAGACATGAAATAGTGTAAAGCTCCATTGGACGTCCGTTGTACTTGTGTACTTCAGTGTTTTTCACTACTGTACCTGTATATTTATCATGAGCCTAGAAAACATATTTTTTATTGACCCCTTGTTTATTAATTTGTTTGTTTTTTTTTAAGCTTTGGGATAAATTAAATCATCCCTATATTATTGTTGCTTTCTTGTCATTTAAGTTCTTCATTAAATTTATGCATTATGCAGTAAGTTTGTAAATTTTTCATGTTTAAAAAGGCCCAGGTTCTCTTTAAGAATTATTAATTTTTCATAAACAGAATAAAAATGTATTTTGCACTCTGCCATTGTTCAGCAAAAGCATGTCTTTACCAATGTTAGTAAAAACTAACTTTTTATGCTTTTTTTACTCTTAACAGATTAAGCCATGTCAGCTGTAGCTGATGAAACAGCAGGAGATCTGCCTGTGAAAGACATGAGCCTAAACCTGGCTGGAATTGCTGGGCTGCAAGGTTTGAAACACCTGCTATTTATTACCTACCCAGACTTTGATCAGTGTCTTCATTAGTTTTTCTTTGTAAACTTGCTCTTTTACAGTTCGGTTGACCTCAGTGGTCAGTGTTTGATGATTAAAGACACTCTTGCTTTTCACCTGTCTTGTAAAATGAACAAATTTGTCTTATTTTCAAAGATTTCTATGTCTTCAACATCCTGTTGCCACAAACAGAAAGGTGCCTTTGATTTCTATTTTTATCTTACATTTCCTTTCCTCTTTTTTTTCATTTAACAAATCTTTTCTGTACGAAAAATACACTCAAATGTTTTTTAAAAGTAAATCCATATGTATCTTTTCTGTGGCAATAAGATTTGCACATTTTGGCATGAAAAGGAAAACAAAAAAGGAAAAAAAAAATAATATATATATATATATATACACTCACCTAAAGGATTATTAGGAACGCCATACTAATACGGTGTTTGACCCTGTTTCTCCTTCAGAACTGCCTTAATTCTACGTGGCATTGATTCAACAAGGCGCTGAAAGCATTCTTTAGAAATGTTGGCCCATATTGATAGGATAGCATCTTGCAGTTGATGGAGATTTGTGGGATGCACATCCAGGGCACAGCTCCGTTCCACCACATCCCAAAGATGCTCTATTAGGTTGAGATCTGGTGACTGTGGGGGCCATTTTAGTACAGTGAACTCATTGTCATGTTCAAGAAACCAATTTGAAATGATTCGAGCTTTGTGACATGGTGCATTATCCTGCTGGAAGTAGCCATCAGAGGATGGGTACATGGTGGTCATGAAGGGATCGACATGGTCAGAAACAATGCTCAGGTAGCCCGTGGCATTTAAACGATGCCCATTTGGCACTAAGGGGCCTAAAGTGTGCCAGGAAAACATCCCCCACACCATTACACCACCACCACCAGCCTGCACAGTGGTAACAAGGCATGATGGATCCATGTTCTCATTCTGTTTACACCAAATTCTGACTCCACCATTTGAATGTCTCAACAGAAATCGAGACTCATCAGACCAGGCAACATTTTTCCAGTCTTCAACTGTCCAATTTTGGTGAGCTCGTGCAAATTGTAGCCTCTTTTTCCTATTTGTAGTGGAGATGAGTGGTACCGGTGGGGTCTTCTGCTGTTGTAGCCCATCCGCCTCAAGGTTGTGCGTGTTGTGGCTTCACAAATGCTTTGCTGCATACCTCGGTTGTAACGAGTGGTTATTTCAGTTGCTCTTCTATCAGCTTGAATTAGTCGGCCCATTCTCCTCTGACCTCTAGCATCAACAAGGCATTTTCGCCCACAGGACTGCCGCATACTGGATGTTTTTCCCTTTTCACACCATTCTTTGTAAACCCTAGAAATGGTTGTGCGTGAAAATCCCAGTAACTGAGCAGATTGTGAAATACTCAGACCGCCCGTCTGGCACCAACAACCATGCCACGCTCCAAATTGCTTAAATCACCTTTCTTTGCCATTCTGACATTCAGTTTGGAGTTCAGGAGATTGTCTTGACCAGGACCACACCCTAAATGCATTGAAGCAACTGCCATGTGATTGGTGGATTAGATAATTGCATTCATGAGAAATTGAACAGGTGTTCCTAATAATCCTTTAGGTGAGTGTATATATATATATATATATATATATATATATATATATATATATATATATATATATATATATATATATATATATATATATATATATATATATATATATATATATATATATAGATATAATATAGATATAATATAGATATAATATAGATACACACATTGAATTGAGTAACTTGATTTTTATAATTAGTTGTAATATGAGTGGATTTCCTTAGTACTTTATTAACTAAGATCAGCCACAACATTACAGTGAACCTGACTAATATTGTGTAGGTCCTCCTCGTGCTGCCAAAACAGCTCTGACCCTTCAAGGCATGTACTCCAAAAGACCTCTGAAGGTGCTCTGTGATATCCAGCATGAATACATTAGCAGTAAATCCTTCAAATCCTGTAAGTTGAGAGGTGTAGCTTCCATGAATCGGACTGGATTCTCCATCCCATCCCACAGGTGCTCAGTTGGTTTGAGATTTGGTAAATCTCTGAGGTCAGATCAATACCTTGAATGTTTTGTTATGTTCCTCATACCATTCCTGAACAATTTTTGCAGCGTGACAGGGCACATTATCTTGCTACAGAGACCACTGGGAATACAGTTCCTATGAAGCAGTTTATGTGGTTTCTAACAATTTTAAGGTCATGTCAAAGTAACATCCACATGAATGGCAGGACCTAAGGTTTCCCACCAGAGCACTGCCTCAGCCGGCTTGCCTTCTTGCCATAGTGCATCCTGCTGTCATCTCTTCTCCAGGTGCACATGTACCCAGCCGTATACATGATATAAAAAATGTGATTCATCAGACCAGACCACTTTCTCCCATTGTTCCATGGTATAGTCCTAAGACTCGCATGACTACTGTAGTTGCAACATTGGAAAGAGGTCAACATGGGCACTCTGACAGGTCTAAAGCTATGCAGGCCCATATGCAGCAAGCTGCAATGCATTGTGTGTTCTGACAGCTTTTTCTCATGGCCAGCATTGCTTTTCAGAAGTTTGTGATACACTAGATCTTTTGTCAGATTGAACTAGATGGGCTAGTCTTCACTCCCCTCACACATAGATGATCCTTGGGCTCCCCTGATCGTGTCGCTGGTTCACCGGTTGCCCTACTAAAAACTACATAGGGGCAACAATCCACAGGACCTTCTTTTTTTGAGATGCTTTGTACCAGTCTTCTAAGTAATACAATTTGGCCCTTGCCAAAGTTACATGGATCATTATGCTTGCCCATTTATCCCGCTTCTAACACATCCCCTTCAAGAGCCTGTTTACTTGCCATTTAATATATTCCACCTCTTGACAGGTGCCATTATAACGCTGTAACTTGGCAGTAGTTTGAATAATGTGTATACTATAGCTGTGTTTAATTATTTTTTTTAAACCTGGCTTTATATTTCTTGTGGACTTTTCAAAAATAAGGCTTATAAAGTGCACTGGCCCTACTGAATAATTTTTGAGTCTGTTTAATGTTTTAGTGTGGTGGTTGGGAGATCACAAATTTGTGGTAATCCATAATGGGGAATACCTGACCAACAACATCTTTCTGTCTTTGGTTTTCTGTTTCTTCTCCCCTGGGTGTAACAAATGTATTCAGCAGGAAACCCAGAAATCAATCTTGCAGATTCTTTAAATATGTTGGGTAGCTATGGGTAAAGTGTTGGATTTGCCTACCAAGAAGTAGTACTGTTAGAGTTATAGCATATTTCATGTCATTTGTCGCCCTTGCAATTGATTATCTGACATTAAGAAAACAAATAATAAGAGATACTCAATGCTCTGTCTATCTTGCCATTTGTGAAACTTATGAAATCTATTGACTAGGTAGTATCAGATCCATGTCAAGTACACTGTACGTGGCTCTAGTCTAGCACTGGGTAAACTGAATAAACACACCAGCACTCATTCATACAATGTCGAGTCACCAATTAACCCAAAATATATGCAATAGAAAATACAGACTCAGAGAAATAACGTCAGTTTCAGTCACAGGGCTGAGAACTGAAATTAGTTCACCAGAGCTATGAAAGGACTACTCTAAACACTGTGTTCTGAGCTTCTTTGAGTAACATACAGTTGTGCTTGAAAGTTTGTGAACCCTTTAGAATTTTCAATATTTCTGCATTAATATGATCTAAAACATCATCAGATTTTCACTCAAGTCCTAAAAGTAGATAGAGAAACCAGTTAAACAAATGAGACAAAAATGTTACATTTGATAATTTATTTGAGTGAAATGATCGAATATCACATATTTGTGAGTGGCAAAAGTATGTGAACCTCTAGGATTAGCAGTTAGTTTGAAGGTGAAATTCGAGTCAGGTGTTTTCAATCAATGGGATGACAATCGGGTGTGAGTGGGCACCCTGTGTTATTTAAAGAACAGGGATCTATCAAAGTCTGCTCTTCACAACACATGTTTGTGAAAGTGTATCATGGCACGAACAAAAGAGATTTCTGAGGACCTCAGAAAAAGCGTTGTTGATGCTCATCAGGCTGGAAAAGGTTAAAAAACTATCTCTAAAGAGTTTGGACTCCACCAATCCACAGTCAGACAGATTATGTACAAATGGATGAAATTCAAGACCATTGTTACCCTCCCCAGGAGTGGTCGACCAACAAAGATCACTCCAAGAGCAAGGCGTGTAATAGTCAGCGAGGTCACAAAGGATCCCAGGGTAACTTCTAAGCAACTGAAGGCTTCTCTCACATTGGCTAATGTTCATGTTAATGAGTCTACCATCAGGAGAATACTGAACAACAATGGTGTGGGCAATGGCGGGGTTGCAAGGAGACAGCCACTGCTCTCCAAAAAAAAACATTGCTGCTCGTCTGCAGTTTGCTAAAGATCACATGGACAAACCAGAAGGCTATTGGAAGAATGTTTTGTGGACGGATGAGACCAAAATGGAACTTTTTGGTTTAAATGAAAAGTGTTATGTTTGGAGAAAGGAAAACACTGCATGCCAGCATAAGAACCTTATCCCATCTGTGAAACATGGTGTTGGTAGTATCATGGTTTGGGCCTGTTTTGCTGCATCTGGGCCAGGACGGCTTGCCTTCATTGATGGAACAACAAATTTTGAATTATATCAGAGAATTCTAAAGGAAAATATCAGGACATCTCTTCATGAACTGAATCTCAAGAGAAGGTGGGTCATGCAGCAAGACAACGACCCTAAGCACACAAGTCGTTCTACCAAAGAAGAATAAAGTTAATGTTTTGCAATGGCCAAGTCAAAGTCCTGACCTTAATCCAATCAAATTTTGTGGAAAGACCTGAAGCGAGCAGTTAATGTGAGGAAACCCACCAACATCCCAGAGTTGAAGCTGTTCTGTACGGAGGAATGGGCTAAAATTCCTCCAAGCCGGTGTGCAGTAATGATCAAAAGTTACCGGAAACGTTTAGTTGCAGTTATTGCTGCACAGGGGGGTCACACCAGATACTGAAAGCAAAGGTTCACATACTATTGCCACTCACGAATATGTAATACTAGCAAAATACCTGCGCTTCGCAGCGGAGAAGTAGTGTGTTAAAAAAGTAATGAAAAAGATAAGGAAACATTTTGAAAATAACATAACATGATTGTCAATGTAATTGTTTTGTCACTGTTGTGAGTGATGAGTGTTGCTGTCATATATATATATATATATATATATATATACACATATATACAGTATATATATATACACATATATATATATATATATACACATATATATATATATATACACACACATACATCCACATATATATACATCTACATATACATATATATCTACACATACATATACATACACACATACATACATACATACATAAACATATATATATACATATACATACATGTCTACATATATACACACACACACACACACACATATATACACAGTGGAACCTCGGGTTGCGAGCATAATTCGTTCCAGAAACGTGCTCGCAATCCAAAGCACTCGTATATCAAAGCGAATTTCCCCATAAGAAATAATGGAAACTCAGATGATTCGTTCCACAACCCAAAACTATTCATATAAAAATTATTAATACAAAATGTAAAGTAAAATACATAATACAAATTAACATGCACGTTACCTTTAAAAAGAATCATGGCTGGTGTGAGTTTCTAAACTCATGTGGGATTCCACCCAACGGGACGACACGCGGAAGAGTGTCCCAAAGCAATCGCAGTCTCCCAGCGCTGTAGCAGTTCGCCATATAAGCGCATCCAAAAAGATCGCAGACCTGCTATAAGCGCCTGTCGTCAATGGGTCATACAAGGAACATTATAAAGATCCCGCTACAATAAATAACAGCGCTGTTGCTGTTTCAAGCTGAATAAAGCTGGTGTTAAAGTACTGAGACTCGGCCGTGTTTTGGGGAGCAAGATGGGACTCGCACTTCACAGCGCACACACACACAGTCACAATGCTGTAGTAAACAGTATACGCTCGTATGGATGTTAACTATATGAGTGAGGCACACAGACGGAGAATAGGAGACGATTGCCAGAGAGAGAGACGGGCGAGCGAGATAAGGAGAGAGAGAGAGAGAGAGAGACTAGCTGAGCGAGCAAGCGAGCGAGATAAGGGGAGAGAGAGAGATGCGCTGGGCGAGCGAGATAAGGAGAGAGAGAGAGAAAGACGCGCTGGGCAAGAAAGCGAGCAAGATAAGGAGAGAGAGAGAGAGTGCTGGGCAAGCGAGATAAGGAGAGAGAGAGAGAAGAACCATCAGCTCAGTTGTGATCACATGTGTGTATATATATATGTGTATATATATGTATATATATATGTATATATGTATGTATGTATGTATGTAATATATATATATAGTATGGCTATAAGAGTCCCAACTTTTTTGGAATCCGGTTTGTGTATATATATACAAACTGGATTCCAAAAAAGTTGGGACACTAAACAAATTGTGAATAAAAACTGAATGCAATGATGTGGAGGTGGCAAATGTCAATATTTTATTTGTAATAGAACGTAGATGACAGATCAAACGTTTAATCCGAGTAAATGTATCATTTTAAAGGAAAAATATGTTGATTCAAAATTTCACGGTGTCAACAAATCCCAAAAAAGTTGGGACAAGTAGCAATAAGAGGCTGGAAAAAGTAAATTTGAGCATAACGAAGAGCTGGAAGACCAATTAACACTAATTAGGTCAATTGGCAACATGATTGGGTATAAAAGAGCTTCTCAGAGTGGCAGTGTCTCTCAGAAGCCAAGATGGGTAGAGGATCACCAATTCCCACAATGTAGCGCAGAAAGATAGTGGAGCAATATCAGAAAGGTGTTACCCAGCGAAAAATTGCAAAGACTTTGCATCTATCATCATCAACTGTGCATAACATCATCCAAGATTCAGAGAATCTGGAACAATCTATGTCGCGTAAGGGTCAAGGCCGTAAAACCATACTGAATGCCCGTGATCTCCGGCCCTTAAACGACACTGCACCACAAACAGGAATGCTACTGTAAAGGAAATCACAGAATGGGCTCAGGAATACTTCCAGAAACCATTGTCAGTGAACACAATCCACCGTGCCATCCGCCGTTGCCAGCTGAAACTCTACAGTGCAAAGAAGAAGCCATTTCTAAGCAAGATCCACAAGCTCAGGCGTTGTCACTGGGCCAGGGATCATTTAAAATGGAGTGTGGCAAAATGGAAGACTGTTCTGTGGTCAGGCGAGTCACGATTCAAGTTCTTTTTGGAAATCTGGGGCGCCATGTCATCCGGACCAAAGAGGACAAGGACAACCCAAGTTGTTATCAACGCTCAGTTCAGAAGCCTGCATCTCTGATGGTATGGGGTTGCATGAGTGCGTGTGGCATGGGCAGCTTGCATGTCTGGAAAGGCACCATCAATGCAGAAAAATATATTCAGGTTCTAGAACAACATATGCTCCCATCCAGACGTCATCTCTTTCAGGGAAGACCCTGCATTTTTCAACAAGATAATGCCAGACCACATTCTGCATCAATCACAACATCATGGCTGCGTAGGAGAAGGATCCGGGTACTGAAATGGCCAGTCTGCAGTCCAGATCTTTCACCTATAGAGAACATTTGGCATCATAAAGAGGAAGGTCGACAAAGAAGGCCCAAGACGATTGAACAGTTAGAGGCCTGTATTAGACAAGAATGGGAGAGCATTCCTATTTCTAAACTTGAGAAACTGGTCTCCTCGGTCCCCAGACGTCTGTTGAGTGTTGTAAGAAGAAGGGGAGATGCCACACAGTGGTGAAAATGGCCTTGTCCCAACTTTTTTGGGATTTGAAATTCTGAATCAACATATTTTTCCCTTAAAATGATACATTTTCTCAGTTTAAACTTTTGTTCCGTGATTTATGTTCTATTCTGAATAAAATATTAGAAGTTGGCACCTCCACATCATTGCATTCAGTTTTTATTCACGATTTGTATAGTGTCCCAACTTTTTTGGAATCCGGTTTGTATATATACCCGCGCTTCGCAGCGGAGAAGTAGTGTATTAAAGATGTTATGAAAAAGAAAAGGGAACATTTTAAAAATAGTGTAACATGATTGTCATTGTAATTGTTTTGTGAGTGTTATGAGTGTTGCTGTCATCAAGGATTTGATTATCATTATTTCTTCCAATCAGGTTCGTATTTGTAGGATGTGTTTGTCAATCATTGTAAAGATAACAGGTTTCATTCATCGAATTTGTTTCTTACTGCATCAATAAACAGCTCGTCTTCCTCTTTATCTGAGACGTGACACACTGCATGCACGGGTTTTTTTTACACTGTCTTCCTTTAGTGGGACATTGACTTTTTCCACCGTGTGCTTTGTTTCCGCAGTAGCTGCACTTATGAATATGCTTGTATGTGTCACACGCTTCATATTTTTTTGCTGCCTTCTCAATTGTGTAATTCGTTTTTTGTTCAGCACTCTTTGGAACTGTTGCTTTTTGTCTGTGCACTGCGTCAGTTCACGTGAGCCGCTCGGTGTACATGCATCGAAGGTTCCCAGCTGTGCTGGTGCCATCTCGTGCGATGTCCACGGCTGTATTTAATGTTAGCTAAGACCCGGCACTTAAAAGTTTCTCTCGCAGTTTCGCCGAGTTTGTGCCAAACACCACCCTGACCATCTCATCTTCCTCTGCATAAGCACAGTCCTTCACCCGTGAATATTTAGCGGCAGTGTTTCTATTGGATTGCCGCTGATGGACGGCCTTATATGGGCAGGCACTAAATTATGTGGGAGGCGTAACTCCGCCTCCCACGGCCATCGAGCAGAAGTCTATTATAGTATATGGACGATAAAATAGTTTCCAGTTATGACCATTACGCGTAGAATTTCGAAATGAAACCTGCCCAACTTTTGTAAGTAAGCTGTAAGGAATGAGCCTGCCAAATTTCAGCCTTCTACCTACACGGGACGTTGGAGAATTAGTGATGAGTCAGTGAGTGAGTGAGTCAGTCAGTGAGGGCTTTGCCTTTTATTAGTATAGATTCGATCTTTTTCCTCAATAAATAAATGACCAAGTATAATATTTTTGCCTCATTTGTTTAACTGGTTTCTCTTTATCTACTTTTAGGACTTGAGTGAAAATCAATATTTATGCAGAAATATAGAAAATTCTAAAGGGTTCACAAACTTTCAAGCACAACTGTACATCAGTTAAAATTTAACCAGGAAGTAGATGAGATGATCCTTCTTAGACTGATAAATTATCCTTGTATCTTTGAGTAATTCTTTACAAGTCTGTCAACATCCTTGTTGTTAAGGCTTTGGAACGTGTCCTTGTTGTGTCTCTGTGTGGGACAGTAGATGTTATGAATCGGGAAGCAAATTTTTTTCCACCTTTTAAAGAAAAACTTATTTTTTGGAACAATTATGTTTTTTGAAGGATTTGAACATCAGGGAGTCTTACGTTATAAATGTTTTTATTATAAGTTTCCTCTGGGCTGATTTGGAATTTGGTCATTGTTTTGTTTTACTTGCTGCACTGCCATTTTGTTTTTTTTTTTTGTTTTTTTGTGGGCACTGCCATTTTGAAGCTCTGTTACTACAATGACCTTATGATTTCACCTATATGAAACTTTATAAGCTGGTGCTGCGTGCTATGTGACATTCAAGATTGTGGGTTTTGTCAAATAGACTTTGAAATTTGATTTCAAGTGGGTTACTTATGTTACTGACTTCTGTGCTTCTTTCAACTTCATAATTGCTTATCATTTTGCTTTTGACGACAGTGTTAGTTCTTTTGTTTTTGACATTTTCAGTGTTACTATTTTTCCTTTTTCCAGCCCATGTGGCCTATAAAGTTCAATCTCTCTGGCAGTACACTACAGATTTATTTTTGTATTTAATATTTTTAATGTTTGTGAAGTGAATAGTACATTTAGCTCATTGTCAGAACCAATAGTATTGAGTCTAATCAAACCTGACACTTAACTGTGTTACATAATTGAAGTATTAATAAAGTATCTATCTATCTAAAATGTAGCTTTTTGCTTTGGCAACTACCATTAATAAACACCCAGCAAGAAAAAAATAATCTAAAATATGCTAAACTTCTAGTATTAAAGATCGATGTTACTTTAAATTAAAGCTGTAAAAGGCTACCCTATAATACTATACTTTTGAGTCCAGAAATAGTACATAAATCTAAAGTTGTTTTTTTACATTTGGTGTCTGAAAAATATTGTTTCACTCTACACTGAAAATAGGCCATCCTTTACACAGAAAGAAATAATTAACTGTGGGGAACAGCCCAGACACAGACAGGTAGACATCGTTGATTTAAACCCACACACGTTTATTTACAATAGTTATATTACAAGCGCACACACAACCCAGTGCCGCAGCACCAATCACCCTCAGTCCAGGCCCTTCCAATGCCTCTCTCTCTCCTCAGCTCCGCCTCCATTCCTGTCCTCCCGACTCCAGCCATCAATTGAAGGGAGGTGGCCCCTTTTATGCACACCCAGACATGCTTTATATATATATATACAGTATATTATTTTTGGGGAGCACATGACTTACTGTCAAACAGTTTTGTCTGACTGTACTTGATGCAAGAATAAGATCAAGATGGGGGTTCAAAAGCAATACCTTCTACCTGGTGAGGGTCAGAACATTGTCCCAAGTTAGGAGAATAGAATTTGTTGCCCAGGTAAAGTTGAAGACCAGGAGGATTGGCAGCACACTGTTCCTAAGAGATATGTAGTCATGTTGTCCTTTTAAGCTAGATAGCCAGAAGTATGCTTAAAAGGCACCACTCCTTAAGCCTACCATCTTGCCAGACATTTTGTGAATCCACGGTCATGTTGGAACAGTACCATCCTGCTATTCCTCCATCCAAAGAATGATGTCATTGAACCCCATATATGATTACAGGGCTTAAATGCAGTGACCCCAGGAAGAGGTTTAAAATTCCTATATGCCTAAAGCCTAATTGAGTCTTAGGCCAATAGCAATTCTGGCCAAGGTCTTGAGATAAACCTACACTGAAAAGGCACAATTTTGATATGGTGCATGGTAGCAGCAAACATTTGTCTGGTTTCTTTTTAACATTGTATCTCATTTTTAAATAAAATTAAAGCAGCATTTTTTTTTTTTTACATAAGTGTGTCCTTCAGCATTATTTCAGATGTGGAAAGATACTATGAGATCACTGTTAACAACTTGCATTTATATCTGTGTGTGAGTGTGTGTTTGTCACTGTATGTGTGAACATGTACATGTTCATCCAAGAATAATGCATCATGTTTTAAAACAGTCATTTGCTTTTTTGGTTTGAGGACCCATACCTATTTCAGGGCAGGGATTCAAGCATTTAAAAATTGGGTCAGTTTCTTTTAAAGACATTGAGTAATATAATACTGTACATTTATCAAATACTCTGACATCCATGACTGAGAAGAAAAGTCAAGAGTTTCAAATCCCTCATTAGTATAAAAGTTGCTCGAGATTATCATTTCATGCTCTGATGAGTTTTCCTTTTAACTTGTTTAACTTTATTTTCTTCCTTGAGTTAGTTTCCGGAAACTTTATGATTTATTTCTTTTTTAATCTATAACTAGATTAACTTTCACAAGTGTCAATTTTACTGAATTTCCTGTTTAACATGGTTTTCTTTTCCTACACCATAGTTTAACTTACTTTAATTGATAATTCCTTTTAAAGATTTTACTATTGGTTTTCATTGCTTTTAAATTAGGAGGTAAATTTCAGAATTGTTCTAGAATTAAAATAGTCATGCTACTGCTTTGGCAGAACTTTCCGGAGCCCAGAATACCAGAGAGCGACAGGCGGTGGCTCATGTATCACGTGCTGAACTGGAAGACCGCTACTTGCGTCTACATGATGAAAGCATGCTTCTCAAGCAACATGCTCGTAAGCAGGAAGAGAAAATAAAACGGTAATTCATTTTTAACATCTTTTATTTCTGTGTGTTTAATAGTGAGCTATTTATAATAGTTAATGGTTAATTATATAGTACTTGTAAAAAAAAATTACCTCAGAATGTATCAATTATATTCATGATAATTTTTGGTAAGGTAAAAAAAGTAATACAAATACACATTTGTTGTGTGAATGCAATTTGCATTGAATCTTAATAGAAATAAACAAGTACAGTAAGTAAAAGGAAGAACAGAGTGGAGAACTGTCCACTCAAATTGAGACAAAAACATAGACTAAAAGTTAGTATTTGACTAACAGAAAGTATTCTGTTCATGCCTAACTTAAGGTGAAACTGTATTAAAATATGAAGTTTCTTCATTGGGGTACTGTGCAAGTAATATTTAAATCATTAATACATTTAACCAAAAGTCATTTTTTAGTTATATCAAGACCATGGCCATCATCATCATATAATCATACTTCATTGTATTTTTATAGAGGAGTCAAGTTCTAACAATAGGCCAGTTTCGATAACCCAACTGAAATGAAATGTGATCATTTTGCTCGGACCCCACAATTATATCACACTGTATAGACCACAAACACTTATTTTCTTACACTTAAAGGCCTAAAGCAGTGTTTACTCTGCTATCTGTAAAACAATAATTACAGTTAAAAACTTCTCTGTGCTGGGTGATTTGATGATTTGATATCAGCTTGACATAATAGTGATTTCATTACAGTCGATTCCGGTTAATTGGACCACCGGTTAAACTGACCAGCCGCCTATTCGGACCAAATCCTAAAGAAATGAAACAGATTATATTACATAAGCCTAATATTGTTCACTTATTTGGACCAAAATTCCGTTTAATTGGACCAAAGAACGTGACAGAGAATAAGAACAAGTCACAAGTCGCCCGCGGAAAGTGGATGTAAAGCGGGTCAGCGACATCGGGAGGATCCCAGGACTCCCCAGGAGAATTTACGCTTTTATCAAAGGTAAGAAAGTCGAAAAATTTGTACCAAGTGCAAACCAGTGGGGGTGAACATGCCTGCCGTTTTTTTCCTAAAACGGACCGCCCAGTAGCCGGCGACATGAAGTCGAGCATAAACAAGTGCATTGCATAAACAGAATGTGTCAGATCACACTAGACAAGTTCTTCAAACCTTGACTGAAATTTGGTAATGTAACCTTTTTTATTGTGCTTCACATGCTGAGTGTCGTGTAGATCATTTCAAAGAATTTGTAGATTTCTTTTTAAATAAACAAAGTTGTAAGCAACCGTACATGTACGTAGTTCTTGTTTGTACATTCGCCATACGCGTGTGCAGCACAATAAAAATCATGACATTTTAATATGTTACTTATAGCACGTCCCGTCTTGGTTGCACATGTATAGGGCATGTTCGTGTAATTGGACCAGCCAGTTATTAGGAACAAAATGATTGCATTCCGATGTGGTCCGATTAACAGGAATTAACACTTTAGGAAGTGAAGACCATATGGACACAACTTAGCTTCATGGTGCATGCAGAGTGGAAAGTATAAAAAGATAAACGTTACAAATTCTTCTACAATCAATATATACAATGTAGCAGTTTTTTATGTAAAAAGTGTTTAAATGATTTTCCCTCTAGTTAGTCTCTGTGTTTATTATTTTTATCTGTGATTCTGTTTGTGAAAAAACAGCTTTGGAAAGATAGATGAAATAATAGCAGGACATATGGACAAACTGGGAGTTGGTGTGTGTGTGTTTGTGTATGTGGGTGTGTATGTTGTAACCACAAGGGGGCACCACTTAGCCCCAGACCTCAGACACCGTATCACACAATACAATTCCGGGATCATATAATAGATTTTTTTACCAACACTTTCCCACACAAACAGCAGCCAAAATAAAAGTTTTTCTTTCTACTTCCACCTCCATTTAAGTGTTGCCCTCTGCCTCCTGACTTTCTGTGATGAGGCTGTGGGCTTCTTTTTAACTAGACCTGGAACCGGTGACCTGCAAAGGTCATCCCAAGCACTTACGGGTTTACTTGGAAACAGGTGCAGTACTCACCTAAGAGCATCCTGTGGAGGTACCTAAGGACACAGACAGGGCTGCGTTTCCAGACTCCAGTTCTCATGCCACTGAACTAGGTTCAGCCCTAAGCAAAACAACCACCTGCTGTGTGGGGGGAATGAAGTGCTCCCAGCATGTATGTCCATTCACTCCATTTATTAAGCCTCCATTGCCAGTTAAGAAATCATCCTCCATCCTGGCTTAGGCTACTTTGGGCAAGGAAGATCTGGATGAGGATGAGCACTGCCAGAGCCCTACAAATTGACCTCTAGCTGGCCACTGGTGTGAATGGCTCAGACCAAACAATCAGAATCCAACTTCATGAAGGTGGCCTGAGGGCCTGATGTCCTCTAGAGGCTCCCTATGCTCACTGCCCAGCACCATGGAGCTCGATTGGCAAATGTCATAGAATACCAGAATTGGCAGGTCCACCACTAGTTCCCTGTGTGTTTCACAGATGAGAGCAGGTTCACGCTGAGCACATGTGACAGATGTGAAAGGGTCTGGATAAGCCATGGAGAACTTTATGCTGCCTGTAACATCATTCAGCTTGACTGGTTTGGTGGTGGGTCATTGATGGTCTGGGGAGGCATATCCATGTAGGGACGCACAGACCTCTACAGACTAGACAATGTAACCTTCACTACCATTAGGTATCGGATGAAATCCTTGGACCCATTGTCAAACCCTATGCTGGAGCAATGGGTCCTGAGTTCCTTCTGGCGCACAACAATGCCCAGCCTCATGTGGCGAGAGTATGCAGGCAGTTTTTGGAAGATAAATGACCATTGACTGGCCCCCACGCTTGCCTGACCTAAATCCAATAGAACACCTCTGGGACATTATGTTTCGATCTATCTGATGCTGCCAGGTTGCACCTCAGGCTGTCCAGGAGCTCAGTTTTGCCCTGTTTCAAATCTGGAAGGAGATCCCACCACGACAACATCCATCATCTCATTATGATCACGCCCCGACGTTGTCAGGCATCCATACAAGCACATGGGGGCCATACAAACTACTGAGTACAATTTTGAGTTGCTGCAATGAAATTTCGGGGCCAGTGGACTAGCCTACTACCACATTATTTTTTCACGTTGATCTTTGAATTCAGCCCTCTGTAGGTTGATAATTTTAATTTCTATCAAACAATGTGGCATCCTTTCATTCCTAACACATTACGCAGTCCATATCAGTAAAGATATCCAGCAGGATTTTTTTTTTCCCATTAAGATCTGATGTGTTTTCAAAATGTTCCTTTAATTTTTTTGAGCAGTTTATACAGTAGTGTGAAAAACTATTTGCCCCCTTCCTGATTTCAAATTCAAAAAATGCAGTTTTTAAATGATGGTTTTTTGGTCACAAAGGACCCGAGGACAACGTCTAAAGAACTGCAGGCCTCACTTGCCTCAATTAAGCTCAGTGTTCACGACTCCACCATAAGAAAGATACTGGGCAAAAACGGCCTGCATAGCAGATTTCCAGGACGCAAACCACTGTTAAGCAAAAAGAACATTAGGGCTTGTCTCAATTTTGCTAAGATACATCTCAATGATTGCCAAGACTTTTGGGAAAATACCTTGTGGACTGATGAGACAAAAGTTGAACTTTTTGGAAGGCAAATGTCCCGTTACATCTGGCGTAAAAGGAACACAGCATTTCAGAAAAAGAACATCATACCAACAGTAAAATATGGTGGTGGTAGTGTGATGATCTGGGGTTGTTTTGTTGCTTCAGGACCTGGAAGGCTTGCTGTGATAGATGGAACCATGAATTCTACTGTCTACCAAAAAATCCTGAAGGAGAATGTCTGGCCATCTGTTTGTCAACTCAAGCTGAAGTGATCTTGGGTGCTGCAACAGGACAATGACCAAAAACACACCAGCAAATCCACCTCTGAATGGCTGAAGAAAAACAAAATGAAGACTTTGGAGTGGCCTAGTCAAAGTGGGCCAAAATTCCTCAAGAGTGCTGTAAAAGACTCATTGCAAGTTATCGCAAATGCTTGATTGCAGTTATTGCTGCTAAGGGTGGCCCAACCAGTTATTAGGTTCAGGGGCCATTACTTTTCACACAGGGCCATGTAGGTTTGGATTTTTTCTCCCTAAATAATAAAACCATCATTTAAAACTGCATTTTGTGTTTACTTGTGTTATATTTGACTAATGGTTAAATGTGTTTGATGATCAGAAACATTTTGTGTGACAAACATGCAAAAGAATAAGAAATCAGGAAGGGGGCAAATAGTTTTTCACACCACTGTATATATATATATTATATACAGTAGGACCACGGTTCACGACCATAATTCGTTCCAAAACTCTGGTCGTAAACCGATTTGCTCGTGAACCGAAGCAACTTCCCCTATAGGTCTGTATGTAAATACAATTAATCCGTTCCAGACTATACGAACTGTATGTAAATATATATATTTTTTACATTTTTAAGCACAAATATAGTTAATTAAACCATAGAATGCACAGCATAATAGTAAACTAAATGTAAAAACATTGAATAACACTAAGAAAACCTTGAACAACAGAGAAAACTAACACTGCAATAGTTTGCGCTATAGCGCTACCAACCACTGGCTAAAAGCACTTTTTAAATGAGTTTTAAGCACAGGAAAAAAAATTAACATTTGAAAAAATCCGTAATTTAATAAACCACCAAGAAAAATAACATTGCAACAATGCACGCTACGAACAGATCGCTGGAAACAGAAGTGAAAACAAAATCAAGCCCAGTTCATTCTTTAACTGCCTTCTTACCTTGATGCGTCCAGCTCTCTCTCGCGCTGCCTGTGTGTCTGCATCTCGGGCTACCTCTGTGTGTGTGTGTGTGTGTGTGTGTGTGTGTGTGTGCCTCTCTCGCACTGCCTGAGTGTGTGCATGCCTCTCTGTGCTGCCTCTGTGTGTGCGCGCGCCTCTCTTACACTCCTTGCGCTGCCTGTGTGTCGCGCTCTCTCGCTCTCTCTCTTGCTCTCTCTCTCTCTTGCTCGCTGCACAGGAAATGCACAGGGAGAGACTGAACATGTACAAACCGAAAGGGAAACTGGCTTGTTCGTATACCGAGTATGTGGTCGTTAACCAAGGCAAAAGTTTGGCGAACTTTTTTGGCGTAAACCGAGTTGTACGTGTACCGGGACGTTCGTGAACCGAGGTTCCACTGTGTGTGTATATATATATATATATATATATATATATATATATATATATATATATATATATATATATATATATATATATATATATATATATATATATATATATATATATATATATTGTGACAGGGGGCTGTCGCTCCCTTGAACCCCTGTCCATGACTCCAAACACCAGGTAAAAGTCCACACGATGACTTTATTAAATCGCCACAGTGCACAAAGCACCCTCTCCTCCACTATACTCAGAAATCAACAATAATAAATACAATAAACAATCCTCCAACTCCCATACGCATTGCCACCCTTCCACCCAGCTCCGCTTGTTGTCTGGGAGCTCCCATAGTCCTTTTATTCTCCCTGAACCCGGAAGTGTTCCCAATCCCCAGTCCATGTGATTCAATATCACTTCCAGGTCAGGTACAAGTCCTTCTTCTTCACCCCGGAAGCATGTCGCTCTTCCTTTGACGCAGTTCCGGGTTATAGGGCACAAAGAAGTCTTCAGTCCTCCCTTTAGCTCCCTCTTGCGGCCCCTGTGGTACCCAGCAGGGCTGAGGATAAAAACTACAAAGTCCATGACTCCCTGGTGGTCTTCAGGGCACCTCCATACTGCAGGGAGGACTCCATCTGGCGGCCAAATACCACTATATATATGTATATATAAAAAAATAGCACCAGTCAGTCAGAAAGAGCAACACTGAAATCGTACTGTAAATTGGACAGCGAGGAAATAGCACCACAAATACGGAAAGCCAGTGACAAAAAGTAGCACTGAAGGGGTGCTTTGTTTGTAACTATATGTACTGTATGTGTGTGTGTGTGTGTTTGTATGTACATAATTATATATAACTTAATACAGCCAGTTGTTTTAAATGTATATAATAAAACAACAAAAAAGATGATGGGTTTGAATTTCCACATTGTTGTGAAGGTATGTTAGTCAGTGACTTAATTACAGTTTTTGCTAGTACTATTTTTCAGTCAATGATCCATTAGTTTTTACTTTGTCTTATTAGTTTCATGTTCATTGTATCTCTTCTTCCTTCAGAGAGGTGGAGCCTCCCAATTCTTGTTCATCATCTACTGTGTCTAGACCCCATATGTTGTCATTATAACAGTCAAATTTTGCTAAGGCCTGATTTAGCTCAGCCCAGCCAACTGCTTTTTTCTCTCTCTGCTTTGAAACATTTCCAGCTCCAGGTGCTTTTTTGCCTTTCATCTTTGGCCAGAATAATTAGCACAGCTAAAGCACTACTGAATTGTGTGGAAATGTAATTCAATTCATTGCTTTTGAATTTTATTTTTTTTTAAATAAGTACATTTGTTTAATACACTACATGGTAAGCAGTCCTTCAATCTTTAATCCTGGCCCCAGTGTTACTGTCAGTAATTGTAACAATTAGATTCAACATTGCTGTTCTTTCTGTCCCATTTCCTTGTTGAATCTTTGCCATTTGTATGTAAATTAGATCAGTGCCCAGCTTACTTTGACAGCTAAATATAAAAGATGTAATTAATACAGAGGTGTTTTTTTCTGTTTCCTATGCGTTGATTAATTATCTGTAGCGTAACCTGCGCCATCCAAAATAAAAAAACTGCTGAGCAAACTGATATTAGCATATGTTTCAACCCCAAACCCAAACCCAAACCCCCAAACTTCTGTCTTAGGAGAGTTTACCTACCAGCCATAACTAATGCAAAGTAAAGAGTTTTAAGTAACATTCTGTAGGGCTAAGTATTTTATTGAGATATAAAATGTTACTAAAAATGTTAATTGTTCAGTTATTCAAAGGCATGCATGTTAGGTGCATTGATGATGCTAAATTGGCCCTTGTGTGTCTGTTTGGTGTGTGTGTGTGTGTGTGTGTGTGTGCGTGCGTGTGTGTGTGTGTGTGTGTGTGTGTGTGTGTGTGTTTCCTCTGTGATGGACTTGCATTCTGTCCAGAATCCCTGTCTTGCACCCTATGGCAACTGGGGTAGACTCCAACCCTCACCACAACTCTGGTCTGGATTAAGCTGGTTAGAAAATGAGATGACAAAAGTTATATACTGTACATGTATTCAGTTATAAATGAAGTCTTTTGTTTTCATGATTAGCTTATACTGCTATGGACATTTGTTAAAGTGAAGTTTTACTTTTTGTGATTCTAAATGTCCAGTTATACATTGTAGTTAACATATAATATCGGAAACTATTCTCTATTTCTCAATTATTTTTCTACATCTTATTAAAGAAAAGATATACAGTTACTGTAATATGCTTGCGCTCATGTTTATCCACTAATTACAAAGTTGACTTTTGTTTGTCAGTCCTATTGTTTTATGAAATTAGTTTAAATTAACATTCAGTTATTCATTTTTCAAACTTACTTCATCAGTGAATGAGATGTATTCTGTGAAAACCCATTTAGGTCCAGAAAGAGAATGCAGACTTCACGTTACAGCTCTGAGACAGCAATGCCACTATACTGCCCTGACAAAGTATACATTTTTGTAGATTTTATTCTCTTATTAAATCTGCTATAGCTTTCTTCATCATCTCCTGGTTCTTGACTGTTTGTATACTTTTTTTCTCAAGTTCTTCTCTGATCTTTATCAGATCTTTTTACACCTGCCTGAGCATTTTCTTTTACTACCCTCTTATGTCTTCATACATTCTGGTTCTTCAGCTCTCTCAATATATAATTTTATTGTTCTGCATTCTTTGAATAAATGAAGAAGGTACATCTAGGCTGATGAGTAGTATTAATATTTATCTGCTTTTCTGTTAATACATTTTACAATCTTAATACATCTAACAAAAAAATCACAGTTTTTACAAAAAAAAAAAACCTAAAAATGACAACAGCTCTCACTGCAAAACATCCAGAATAAAACAGGCAGGAAAGCAAGCTTAAAGGTGGCATTAACTAAAACAGTTATTACAGGCTAAAAAATAGATTCACTTAACTTTATGAACACAAAACCAAGAATATGACAGTACAAGTTTAAAAAAAAAATGTTCTTCCCGCATTCCATATAATTAAATCTTGATTTCTCAGTTTAGATATACTGTACTGTATATAATGCACATTGTTATTGCAATACAATTATCCCCATTGAGAGCATTGCACATGCAACAAAAATAAATTAATAATTCACATGTGTACAGCTTGCCAAGAAATCTCAGTTCAATATATAAAACAGATTCTTCCATCATATCTTTGAAGCAGAATCTCCTCTCTTTTTGGACCATTCAACTTTAGAATTTTTTAAGTTTAAACTAGATTATTGCAACTATACTCAGGTTAATACTGTTCACTGTGGATATTCATGTAATGTCACAGTTACAGTCAATTTTACAGCACTTTTCCACTTAACACCTGATGAGTAACACATTAACTTGTCACCACCACAGAACATAAATACCTTAAAATACACAATGTACAGTGCATCCCAATTAGACTTGAAATTCAAAGTACACTAATTAATATATGTTCCAAAAATACTGGGAAGATTCATATTATAAAGTAAGAGTTTGAGTTTAAATTCAGAATCCAAAATAGAAAAAAAAATGACAGAAGCCATACATTCATCTTTGCTCCAGTGTATAATATGGAAATCACTAGGCATTGGAAGGACATGGATTACAGTCTTACACCTCCGTTTTGAGACAATTTCAGTTTTTACAGTTATAATGACATAGAAAACAATTTGTTGTTTCTACAGGCATCTCTTTATTAGTGTCTGAAAGAAACATGTATGCATTCAGATAACCATATGAAATAAACGTAAAGTTGACTGACTCACTAATCAATAAATACACTATTTCCTGTTTAGCTAAAAAGCTCAAATTTGGCAGGATCATAAATCTAGGACAGAAGGTATCCAGTAAGACAGAACATTTATATAGATAAGTACCCCCAATATCTCAAAAAGGTCTTGGCAGTTTTGATTCAAGTTTAGAGATGTAAAAAAATGAAAATGTGCCAACATGTATTTTTTTTATTTTTTGATAGTTGTTTTTAATGATGCTCTAGCAAGTGGTGCATTCTAATATGCTGTGTCACCCATTTTGCCACAGCAATCACATGAAGAAATGGGTGGTGTCAGATAATACAACTGAAGGCCATCTGCTTAAGTGAAGTGAAATGAGAAAAGTTCATTGAAGTTCAAAGAACACACTTTTAGCTTGGCAGGCCTTGTTGCTGTGAGCATAGTCAATTTCACATAAGTGATGCAGTAAGAAAGGTATGTAATATACATTACCTCCACCCTATCCCACCGCCTTCATCTTATCTGCAGCCTTGTGCGAAAGCTGAACAGATGACTACAGTTCCCATCTGCCTCTGTGCTGCTCCAGACGATTTTCATCAGTGCTCACAAAGTTCAGATAAGAGCATCAATAAAAGCAATATGCCATTAAAGGTAGCAAGTGTCTGACTGGATTATAGCATTTATCTTAGAGCACTTTTTCTGAACCGTTGACCTTGGGACTCAGTTTTACCTTTTAAATTTCCTTGATGACACATAGACGGCATTTGAAGATAGGTAGATAAGAAAGAGAGAGAGGAAGAAAGAAGAAATTTTGAGTTGATGAACAGTTTGCTGAATGTTCACGCATAGCTCTCTACAGCTCTCCCAGTGTCTCTCAGTGAGTTCCTTCACTACCATCATTTTGTATGTCCTCATGCAAAATCCTCATTAAAGACATGTTGGAAATGCCTAAGGCAGAAGCCACCCTCTGAAGAATTGTTTTCCTGATTTGGTACATCACCGTTAGGAGGAATGCTGAAATGCGTTCGGAAGGCACGTTGCAAAATGATGATGTATTCATTGTTTTTGAAGAACACTTAGACAGTGAAAGCACGGTGTGCACCGGACAAAGGCATGTTGCCCAATAGAAACTACAAGGGATTGCCGATCAAAGGAACCCAACCCACTCAACTGCCTATATCATATAAGACCATTGTGAGTTTATTTCACCCTGTTTGTGCAGGATCTATGCAAGAGCTTCTCTAACATGTGTTAACAAAACCACAATGTCTTATCAACATGAGAAGACAAACATAAAAACCATTGTCATTCTAAATACAGTGGAGCTACATATTGATCTTTGCTGTTTCCAAATGTGACCTACCACAAATTCCCCTCAGGTTACCTTTTACTCCTTTTGATTTATCCTCAGACACAAATGACAAGGAAGTGCACTGCATGCTGACCTTTTATCCTGTTGAATAATGTCAACAATGCGCAGCTCTAAGTATCATTACTTCACAACATCATAGCAATTATTGGTCAAGATGGTGCTGGAAAAAGATGCAGAAAATATAAAACCATTTGAAAATGATGTATACTGTAAAACTCATGCAAAAAATTGAGTTTTGCACCCCCAAAAATTTCTGTCCAAATATATAATTTAATAATCTGAGCTCAAACAGATAAGTCATTCATTTAAAACTAACATAAATCATAACACTCAAGGATTACATTCTTTTCCGAAAGCCATCCACTACTGGATAATGTGGTAAGTAATACACTAAAATTAATGACCCACCAGTGAACATTTGATGTCTCATGCCAACTTTAAATTCCATTTTTGTCTCTGATTACCGCTTGTATTTCTTTTTGAAGCATTTTTTTCAAATGATTTTACCTTCTTCATCATTAATGGAAAGAGGGAGATTATGTTTACCGTGGAACATAAACAGTAAGTTTAATTAAAGTCATTGATGGTGTAATGTCGTTTTACCTTTGAAGACTCTTGTAAACATTTTTTTCCACATAGTTTTCAACTACATGTCACTCAGTATCTCTTGATTTATAAAATATAGTTTTTATTTTGCTCATCATCTTCAGATTAAATAATAATTTTTCATTTTAAAACATGTTTAGTTTTATTTTCAAGACAGCATAGTAGTAATTAATCTTTATCCTCAGTATATAACAGGGACTTCTGAAACTTAAGATGAAGCAGTAATAAGTAAGTTATGAAGTTGTATTTTTTTTAAGCCTACATAATCTTTTACTAAAAAATATATACACAAATTAGTGTGGCTTTTTTATTCTGGTAAATTTAAGTACTGGATAATGAAAAAAACCTCTTTGATGTATCTTTGATAATTATTAACAATACTTTTCTTTTTAGAGTGTTATATTAGCAAGAGAGGGAAATAAGGCCACCTACACTCTTCTAGAATGGTATCAAGCTAAAATGTGGTTTGAGAAAATAAAGGCAGAGAAAATGAGAGTAGGCTGGGAGCAATATGGTGGTGGGTTGTCCTGTGTTATTAGCTGAATTTTACTATGCTAAGGTATCATAAAGTACTGAACGTCATTTGCTTTGACCACCACATCCCTGCCCACAGCTATTCTTAGTTTTGTGGCTCACTTTATGTAATCATGCATTTGATTTTTTTTTTTTTTTCTGAATAAGCATATGGAGTAAGTATGTCTTCTTCTGCTTGGCTAACTTTCTTCGACAAGCCTTAGGAAACTGTTATTTGTCAGTTCTATAAAGCAGATTGCTACCCAGTGGTTTCAATTAACATCAAAGAATTATTCACAGGCAGAAGTGGTTATATTGAAACCTGAAATTTATTATTCAGGTTCCACAGTGTAGTCAACTTTTTGTTTGTGTCCCATTCAAAGGGGTATTCGTGCTGACTTCTCACTTTTTTTTTTTTTTGTTAACAACATCTCACCTCCTGCCCTTCACAGAATGGCCACCAAGTTAATCCGGCTGGTGAATGATAAGAAAAGGAGTGAGGCAGAGGCTGGTGGCACAAGGCGCATAGGCCGGGATTTGGAGTTAGAGGAAATGATTGAAGACCTGCAAGATAAAGTGCGCAAGTTGGAGAAGCAGAATGAGGGCCTACGCCATAACCTGATATCAGCCAAACGACAACTACAGGTTCAAAGTCATCGTCAATCACCCTACAGCTATGTGCAGTCACGTATCAACACAGGTCTTCGGAAACTCCAGGGAGAACCTGGTATGCAGGACAGTTTTCAGAAAGGTACTCTGAAACATTAGAAATTGTAATTGCTATTATGAATAGTTGATAACTGTTCTTGCTGAATATTATCTCTTGTTCAAGCAGTACAACTAATATCTGTGTCATTTATTAGTAAAAATTACTTAAATAAAGCTGTAGTACTAGGGTGTTGTACCGTGTTAGCCATTATGAATGTAGAAAAGAGCCAAGCAAAATGACACCTTTTATTGGCTAACTAAAAAGATTACAATATGCAAGCTTTTAAGGCAACTCAGGCTCCTTCTTCAGGCAAGATGTAATACAGAAACTGAAGTTTCCTGTAAATAAAGCTGTAAGGCTTTATTTACAGTTGCCATTACTGTTCTTTATATATACACTGCTCAAAAAAATAAGGGAATACTTAAATCACAAATCAGATCTCAATGAACAAAATATTCAAGCAGAAAATCTTTTCTGAGTAATATTGTGTAATTCGTTGAGAACAAAATGATGTAATAACGATCAATGGAAACCCAAATCACCAATCCACTGAGAGCTGGATTCAACATCACACCACAAACCAGAGTCAAAAATTGAAATCGCAGGCTGATCCAACTTGCATGAATTTCATCACAGCAACTCAAAATGTGACTCAGTAGTGTGTATGGCCCCCACGTGCCTGCATGCACTTGCAACAACATCTAGGCATTCTCCTGATGAGCTAATAGATGGTGCCCAGGGGGATCTCCTCCCAAACCTGGATCAGGACATCATTGAGCTCCTTGATAGTCTGTGGCCCTACTTGGAAGCATCAGATGCATTGATACACAATGGTTCAAAGGTTCACAGTTGGGTTCAGGCCTGGAGAATGTGCAGGTCAGTTAATGGTGTCAATGCCTTCGTCATCCGGGAAATGCTTACACACTCTGTCTATATGAGGCCAGGCATTGTCCTCCACCAGGAGGAACCTAGGGCCCACTGCATCAGTGTAAGATCTGACAATGCCTCTAAGGATTTCATCCCAGTACCTAACAGCAGTCAGGGTATTGTTACCTAGCACGTGCGACCTTCCAATGTTATGCCTTCAGACCATCACTGACCCACCACAAACCGGTCTTGCTGGATGATGTTGCAGGCTACATAACATTCAATGTGGCATTTTCTGACTTTTTCACTTCTGTCACATGTGCTATGTGTGAACCTGCTTTCATCTGTAAAAAGAACGGGGTATCAGTGGTGAAGCTCCCAATTGTGGTATTCTTTGGGTAATGCCAATCGAGCTGCATGTTGATGGGCTGTGAGCAATGGTCCTCTCAAGGTCACCAGGCCCTCGTGCCACCCTCATGTTGTCTATTTCTGACAGTTTGGTCAGAAACATGCTCACCAGTAGCCAGCTGGAGGTCATTTTGTAGGGCTCTGGCAGTGCTCCTCCTATTCCTCCTTGCACAAAGGAATAGATGGGTTGATCCCCTTCTATGGCCCTGCCCTGCTCTCCTAGTGTTATAGCCCATCTCCTGGTATCTCCTCCATGCTCTTAAGATTATATTGAGAGACACAACAAATGTTCTTCCAACACCGCATATGGATGTGCCATCCTGGAGTAGCTGGACTAACTATGTATTCTAAATCGGCTGGCTCATGCTACCAGTAGTGCTAAAGAGACTAACAAAACTAGAGAAGAGTCCGTCAAGAAGGATAAGGAGTGAGTGACTGTCTGTGGCCACCACCTGCAAAATCATTCCCTTTTTGGGGGTTGTTTTGCTGTTGCCTCTCCAGTGCACCTATTGTCACTTTCATTTGCACCAAAGCAGGTGAAGTTCATTCACAATTGCTTTTGCATCATAATTGGACAAATTGAAATCCCCGAAGGCTAATTAACTTGGTGTTAGACTGTGATGATTAAGTGTTCCCTTAATGTTATCGAGTAGTGCATTTTATTATACATTAAGTGTTCAAAGTTTAGTTTTTCACTGTGTCAAAAAAGATAACTGCTGGTCACTGAAGCTCTTCACTACAGTACATTTACACTTGTTTGCCTACAGTGACTGGCATATCACAACACACTATATTATTTCTGTTTACATTCACTTTAAAACTGATACTTTTAAAACTTTGATTGATTTAAAATACACTGTTACTCAGTGTTGGGACTTGAACAGGCAATATCATGTCTTAGTGAGCAGTATTGCAGCCAATAAATAAAATTTAAGCAGTTGGTTGGATTTATCAATTTGTTGAAGTGTATTTAGATTTAAGATAGATAAAATAAGCAAAATTATAAATTAAATTTAATGTAGCAGCAATGTGGTATTATACAATAGATAATAGTTATGATTTGGACAGTTTTACAGATTTTTAAGATTCATACTGTTTTGTTCACAGAATTCTACTAATAAGGAAAAGGAATGGAAAGTTAAAAATAAAGTACATTCATGCTCCCTGGACTTTTAATTCTCTTTATTACATTTATTTCCTGTTCCTCTTTTGTCATTAGGATTCTGACTGATTCGTTCTGAGTTTCTCTTCATTTATTCCTCTCTCTCTTTCACTCTGTCTCTGTCTATCTCTCTGTGTTGCAACCTTGCCACACAACGCTGCTTTACCCACTATAAACAAACACTGTTCCAATAAAGATCTTGAAAAAATACAAATACAACTTTTATACTTGTTAATGAAGCGCTTACAACACATTGCACACCACCACAAGAAAAACACATGTCGTGTAAACACAATGTGCTTGCAGCATTCTGGTTATGTGTGGCATGCCTCATGACTGGGACAACTTCCAGATCCTTGCTACTCTGGTTCAGCCTTCTTCCTGTTTCACAGTGACTTTATCAAGGTTCTAAAGAGATGCACATGACTGAGTGCTGGGGTGACAATGGCAAAGAGGATTGTTCCTCTCTGCTGCAACCTATTTAATTAACTAATCTATTCAGTGCTTACTGTTATTAAGAGATTATACAATTCAGATGCCTAATGTTTCTCTATTTTAAAAATCCATATAACTGCTTGTACTGTAATTCAGCAGAGGTGCATTATGTTGGAAAGGGTTTGAAGCCCTTAAAATAACATGTTTACTTAAGTCTTTTTACAATTAATTATGCTTATATAGCTTTATAGATTTATAGGGTCAATATTTTCACATGTATAGAGTACAGTGAAGTTCTTACTTTCACTTACAGCTTTCACGTACTAACCATGTTGACAGCATGGCATGATGAAATTAACCATACCTGCTGCTTCTTTTTTAGCTATAGTGTTCTTTTTGAATTCAATTTTTACCTCCATGCATGAAAAAAATCCAGAGGTGGATTTAAATTAAGTGCTTTATGTTTATGCCTTGTATGTAATAATGAATGTTCTTGTTTTTATTGAAGGTATTAAAGTTCAAGATTCAGATATGACTGCTCGATCAACCCAAACTTTACTTCCAAGATACGGACATAGCTTGCTTGATGATGCTCGAGCTCAAATTCGAAATCTGTATGTACAATAGAGAATGCTTTAGTTATGTATTTATTTTTAATTGCATATTATGTAACATTTGTAGTTGGTATGTATAATTTAAAATAATTTAAATTAAATTCAAATTATTGTTAATTGATCTGTATTCCAAGCATTACATTTTTTCTATTGTTTTTCCATGACAAGTTGTGATTTCAAAGGTGTATTGCCAATAAGTAGTGCTGGGAAATATGGAATCAGTCAATATCGACATAAATCAAATCACAATTTCTACCAAGCTTAAAGGTTCCTTTTTACTTCAAAATGAGATGTGAAGATAGCATAAGGTTAATTTTGGTTTAAATATTATTTATTTTCTGTCAGAAGTTGAACATGACAATTGTACTGTAGATTATACAACTGTATTTCAGATCATTTAAACAGGGGTATATATAATAAAATAAAATATTGAAGCTTTTGAATGGTCAGATTTAAGTGTTACAGGAGAAAACAAACAAAATGCACAACTAAATTCTTTGGTCAATTCCAAATAAATAAAATAAATAATACAAAATAAAAGAGTCTCAATTCTGCCCAGTCAAAAGCTTTCTAATTTTACAGGAGAGCACACTTAAACTTCTTGGTCAATTCTATAGTACTAGGGTGTTGTACCGTTTTAGACATTATGAACGTAGTGAAAAGTCAAGCAAAATGACACCTTTTATTGGCTAACTAAAAAGATTACAATATGCAAGCTTTCAAGACAACTCCGGCCCCTTTTTCGGGCAAGATGTAACTCTAAATAAATAAAATAAAACCATAATTTTAAAATTGTAAAATCTTAAATTTAAAACTAAAATCTTAAAGCTTCCAAGTTTTATAGGAAAATGCAAAGTAATTTTTTTGGTCAGTTTCAAATAAATAAAATAGATATTAATAATACAGAATAAATACAAAATAAAATCTCAAAAAAACTACCTCTACACTGTATACTCTCCTTTGTATAGATCCAAACTGTTCTAAATGTTTGGAAAACAAACCCCCAAATAAACAGACAAAAACATTCTGTATATATCCTCAGTACAAATTCAAGAAGCTTTCAATTGTAAATGAAGGAGATCATAAACAAAATTGACATACTCACTCAAGTGCGGTAAGCTTATGCTCCAAGGCAAAAAAGAAAGGCACAAGAAATCCCTATTAGTGCAGCACTTGCTTGGGTCTGGAACTGTTAAGTCTTGCATTGTGCATGCTCTAAAGGATGATACTGCTACAGATGATACAAAAACTAGTGGTACCTGCCTTTGTGCAATAATGCTTTCGAAACAATTTGCAGTTCATGCTACTCTGCTTCTCGTCAAACTTTAAATAGCCAAAATATCTCCACACTACCGAAATACTCAGACCCTTCTTTTCAACAATGTCCTCGTGTTTTGAGCCTTGGGATATGTCTATTTGACTTTCTTTTTTTGGTTACGCTGATTTTTTTCTGAGCTTTTCTTGTTGTCATTTTCTCTTTTCTCGCTTTCTGTTTTGTCTTGGTAGAGTTCTATGTTACTCTACTTTCCCCTTTTGTATTCTTTAATGTGTAGCCTTACCACTATTTATAAGGTATTGTACTTTATAACTTCTTCCCACCTTACCGTCTACAGTTATAACCTCAGGCAATTACATAAAGTAAAATGCAAGCATGAGTTAAGTGACATATTTAAAATAATGTATTATTAATAATATGCATAAAATAATAACAATAAGCAAAAGTACATGTGAATATTTACAACCATAATACCTGACAAATGCTGATGTGTAGTTTCAGGTGGCACACAGACTTGCAGTTACTTTAAATGTCTATAGTTAAGTCAGCATTTCTCACTTTCTTCAGGACAAGCCACATGCCTGTCTCAATATGGCTGCTGAGCTGTTCTTTCTGTTTATTTTCTTCTTTGCAGTCCATGGTGTGAAAGAGAGGTGGAGGGGTGGGGGTCTGTAAAACAACCAAATTTATATATTCTCTGTTCAAATCCTACGGCCAATAGGGCATCATGGTGCATAATGGCTTCTGATTCAAAACCAAACAGCCAGCTTTAGATCAGTAGAATTCTGGTGTGACACATCCCTCAGTTAGTGGCTTATTTTCACACCTACCCCCAAAAACCATTTGTTGAGTGAAGTATGCCAGCTAGGTAGTTTGGCTTTCCTGTGGGGATTGATTGAGAGAGTATGTCCTGAAGAGAATCACTTTTTAAACCAGTTTTTGGCACTTCCCCCAACCCTGCCATAAAATTCACTTCCTGAGTCAGTCTTAAAGACTCATGGGTTGTTCAGACATGAAAGCATATCAATGAAATACAGCAGTAATATTACATTTGCTTTGTCTGACTTACATATAAAGACACACAAAATATTTATCAACTTGTATGCAAAATTTCACACCACAACACTTCTACTCAGGATGCACCAGCATGCGTGGCTGCTGTAGCCCAAACCTTACCACGTGTGGCTGTTTCCAGTTGCTGCACCCCGTGCTGTGTGCATCAACCTTCCACATGATTGGTTTGGCGTGGCACTATTCTTATTATCATTGGCTTTTCATGTTGCCTGTCAAAATATGGATGGAATCAGTTCTGTTGACTTTCTGTCAACCATGTCTCATATTTCTATTGAGGAAAAGTTATTTCATGATAATTATCTTTATCATTTTATCGTCCACCCCTACTTGTAAAGTATCTGTCTATCCTAAAGGATCTGTTAACAATTCTAGGACATAATGTTTTCAGAAGATTGTTTTGTCTCCAGATAGAGTCATTGTAGTCAGTAATGTCTCCAAATGAGTCAATGTAGTAAGCAAAAATAGCAAGTTAGAAAATGTATGCTTGGCGTAACATTCAGGTACATTTGATGGCAGTGTAGAAAATGTAGCCTTTAATGAACTGAGCTCAGTAGGTAGGTTCTACAACCTTTTCACTCACCAAAATTGGGCAAAAGGCTAAAACGGACCTGGATAGGACTCTAGCCAATCATAAGGACCACTCTCACACAAAACTAAACAAACACACACACCCTGCACATTTACACACAGTGACAACTTTCAGGTGGCAATTAACATAACTTAAATGATAAATAAATAACATATGTGATTTAATTCTTTGCTTGCTTGAGCATGTCTGGCCATAGTAATTTTCATGAAATGGGATGTGCAATGCTATTCTGTTAGTTAGAGTAGTAATTAATTACTAGAACCAAAATTCTGCCCTTAGATTCTAAATATGATGTTTCATAGTATTACTTTGTCCTTCTAAATCTTGTACTTAAATTTATCTTAAATTGATTGACTTATTAGTTTAAAATATTTGGTGTTCTTATTTACTCCATATTAATACCAAAATCAAAGAATACTAATCTGTTATTACAATGCAGGGAAAATGTGATTGAAATTCAGAGGCAGCAAATGGAGGAGACTGATAAAGTAGCAGAAATATTGAGGGAACAACTCAGGAAGCAGGAAAAGGAATGTGAAGATTCTCTCCTTCGACTTAGGGAGCAGCAAGCCACAGGACAAAGGTAGGAAGTTTTGCTTTAATGGGATGAACAGTGAGCTGTGATCATTCTTCCCTTTTTGGGAACTGTGCTTGACGTTGAACTGATGAATTTATTTATAAGTAACTTAGGCTCTATAAACATTTTTTTTACTCAATTCACTACAAAAATTGTGCCACTATAATGTTGATCTAATTTAAATTTTGCATATGTGCACATGGGAGCACAGTGGCTGGTTGTTTCAAGAAACCAGAATTCTGACTGCTCATCATTTGCGGTTTGAATGTTCGCATTTCTGCATATTTTTTACTTTTGGTGCTCCACTTTTCCTCCCCCATTGCCCAAGACATGTAAGATTAGTCTAATTGAGGATTTTAAATTGGCCCTGTGTGAGTCTAAGTATGTGTATAAGTGGTCCTGTGATGGACTAGCACCTTGTACAGGGTTTTTTCCCTGCAATGCCCATTCAGCTACCAGGATAAATTCCAACTCTCGGTGACCTTGGGTTGGGTGTTTAAGAATATAATGTATTTGGTTTGTTTTGTTCTTTTAATAATCATGTTACTATTACTATAGAAATTTGTGTAAGTCCTAAATTGTTTCAAATAAAATGGTGGACCTTTTTATATTGTTCTGCCTTACCCTTCTTTGTACTTTTTGACATTGCTTGAAGACTGTGTCTTCAGTCTTTACTCTTATGTAATCATAATCAATATAATTACTTAATTTTAAACTAGAATTGACACATACTAAATGTAGTCATTTTCTTTTTATAAAATAGTTAACTACAACCGTACTTTGGATGAACCACAGTCATTTTAAAATAAACCTTTCATTCTGATTCTTGATTCTCAACAATTTTTAAAAAGTTTGTGATATTTTCATTTTGGGACCCTCAAGAGGAACTTGAGATGTTTGTTCAAAATATCACATTTTGAATCCCCATCATGAAAGGAAATTCTTTGAAATTTTTTAAATACAGTTGATTTCTCTTATATTTTATCTTGTCACCTGGAATTGTATTTTGTTTGCTATCTAACATATATCATTATGAATCCTGTGAGGTCCAACATATAAAATACAGATAAATGATATACAAACCGGATTCCAAAAAAGTTGGGACACTATACAAATCGTGAATAAAAACTGAATGCAATGATGTGGAGGTGCCAACTTCTAATATTTTATTCAGAATAGAACATAAATCACGGAACAAAAGTTTAAACTGAGAATATGTATCATTTTAAGGGAAAAATATGTTGATTCAGAATTTCATGGTGTCAACAAATCCCCAAAAAAGTTGGGACAAGGCCATTTTCACCACTGTGTGGCACCTCCCCTTCTTCTTACAACACTCAACAGACGTCTGGGGACCGAGGAGACCAGTTTCTCAAGTTTAGAAATAGGAATGCTCTCCCATTCTTTTCTAATACAGGCCTCTAACTGTTCAATCGTCTTGGGCCTTCTTTGTCGCACCTTCCTCTTTATGATGCGCCAAATGTTCTCTATAGGTGAAAGATCTGGACTGCAGACTGGCCATTTCAGTACCCGGATCCTTCTCCTACGCAGCCATGATGTTGTGATTGATGCAGAATGTGGTCTGGCATTATCTTGTTGAAAAATGCAGGGTCTTCCCTGAAAGAGATGACGTCTGGATGGGAGCATATGTTGTTCTAGAACCTGAATATATTTTTCTGCATTGATGGTGCCTTTCCAGACATGCAAGCTGCCCATGCCACACGCACTCATGCAACCCCATACCATCAGAGATGCAGGCTTCTGAACTGAGCGTTGATAACAACTTGGGTTGTCCTTGTCCTCTTTGGTCCGGATGACATGGCGTCCCAGATTTCCAAAAGAACTTTGAATCGTGACTCGTCTGACCACAGAACAGTCTTCCATTTTGCCACACTCCATTTTAAATGATCCCTGGCCCAGTGAAACGCCTGAGCTTGTGGATCTTGCTTAGAAATGGCTTCTTCTTTGCACTGTAGAGTTTCAGCTGGCAACGGCGGATGGCACGGTGGATTGTGTTCACTGACAATGGTTTCTGGAAGTATTCCTGAGCCCATTCTGTGATTTCCTTTACAGTAGAATTCCTGGTTGTGGTGCAATGTTGTTTAAGGGCCTGGAGATCACGGGCATCCAGTATGGTTTTACGGCCTTGACCCTTACGCACAGAGATTGTTCCAGATTCTCTGAATCTTCGGATGATGTTATGCACAGTTGATGATGATAGATGCAAAGTCTTTGCAATTTTTCGCTGGGTAACACCTTTCTGATATTGCTCCACTATTTTTCTGCGCAACATTGTGGGAATTGGTGATCCTCTACCCATCTTGGTTTCTGAGAGACACTGCCACTCTGAGAAGCTCTTTTTATACCCAATCATGTTGTCAATTGACCTAATTAGTGTTAATTGGTCTTCCAGCTCTTCGTTATGCTCAAATTTACTTTTACCAGCCTCTTATTGCTACTTGTCCCAACTTTTTTGGGATTTGTTGACACCGTGAAATTTTGAATCAACATATTTTTCCTTTAAAATGATACATTTACTCGGATTAAACGTTTGATCTGTCATCTACATTCTATTACAAATAAAATATTGACATTTGCCATCTCCACATCATTGCATTCAGTTTTTATTCACAATTTTTTTAGTGTCCCAACTTTTTTGAATCCGGTTTGTAATTGATTGGTTGGATTCATCTTACTGGGAAGTACACATTAATCCTATTTAATATATTGAATGTGGTACGGTTGTCCCAAAATTATTACTCAAACTTGATTGTGAGGTGTTGCTCAATTGATATTTTGAATGTGCAACAAATGC